>NW_010514619.1:122107-150980 GCF_000687285.1 Phaethon lepturus
CCCTAATAGGCTACTTAATATTTAATAATATGCCACTGCCTCTTGTGATTCAGTTCTGAAATGGAAATACATCAATATGGCACAATCAACTGATTTGCTCTTTTGATACCTTCACTACATCACTATCTTGTTTGAATGACGTGCAAACACCCAAATAACAAAAAACTGCTTGCCTGTTTCTCCCCATTTCTGTTAGTGTTACAAATTCAGTTCTGAAATGGAAATACATCAATATGGCACAATCAACTGATTTGCTCTTTTGATACCTTCACTACATCACTATCTTGTTTGAATGACGTGCAAACACCCAAATAACAAAAAAATGCTTGTCTGTTTCTCCCCATTTCTGTTAGTGTTACAAAAGCAAAGATTTGAAACACCACACTGTGCTTCATTATCTCTTAGCTCATGCATCCTTCTGTTTGCTTTGCAATGAAAATACAAAATGGAAAGATTTGTACATAACCACTGGCAATAAAAAAAAAAGACTGCATGGCACATGTTTTACAGCTGTTCTTCAGAATCACTATACACTAAATGCAAGTCAAGTCTTGCCACTGTAATCAACATCTCCTTCAGTGTCAAAAATAATTGTTTAACGTCAGTAAGAGATGCTCCTTTAAATTTGCATTGTCAGTATTTGTCTATGGCTGTAGTCTGATTTGTTACATTGACTTTATCTATGAAAAACAGCTGCACATTGGCCACAGCTAGTCTTGAGCCTGCTTAGCAGGTCATCTGTTTAGCAAGATGTAAGAGGTCAAAACAAGAACAGCGATTGATAGGATTATGAAAACTCATTCCTCTCATCAGCTTGCCAGTATGCTATCCCAATATGACACACAGGACCACCAGGATGGTATCAAATGAACTGCAGGTGATCTGAAATGAGACAGACACAGTGGAAGATTAAGACTGACATGGAACTCCCACAGACTCCTTGTCCATGATGGAGCAGAGGTGATATTATGCTGCTCAAAATTGAAACACGGCAATGTAGCATTGGCACTTAAAATTTCAAAGTGGAATCACATGGTCAAAAGGGTATCCAACTGCCGTGCCAGTGTACTTGTTGATAGAATTGGAACCTGGCACAAAATATATTGGCTAATAGATGAAATGTGATTAATACTCAGGATTCATGTTCTCCTGCTGGCTGTGACTCCGAGTCATAGTGTGGCCTAGAGAAAGTTTGTCAAAGCTAGACTTATCCATCTAGACTTACCCATTCATCTGCAAGCAGGTGTAATAATCGCTTCACATGAAGCAATGGCACTGGGTTTAACCTTTGGCAAACTGTTCTGAGGTCTTCAGTTGCAAGACAGAATGAGAGGATGGAGTATATTAAAAGTGGAAAATATTTTCATAATGCAACACTGGAAATAAGCACTTTCTTATTTAACATTTCATTGGCTCCTATTTTGTTCCTTATCTAAAACTCTGTAACTGTTTGTCACATCAGCTATTTTACTATTATGACACACTATGATAGTCTACAATTAGGCCTTTATAAAAATCTGTACTTAGAGGCTAGGATAGCAAAACACGAACACAAACAGCTAACACAAAAGCCTAAATAATTTCTGAAGCATTAGTAAGGACGTTGTTTTTCTAAGACAGGCAACAGTAAGTAGAAGCGTTATCTAAACAGATTTTGAAAGAGTAGATTCATTTAACTCCAGCCCTCTAGGTACTATCAGGGAAAAAATGTAGTAATCAGACGTACAGTAAAAATAAAAATATTACTGCAAATCTTTAATCTTACTGAAAAGCTGCAGGCCTCTAAGTGAATGAGTAATATCAAGCATTAGCTTGCTGACAGGTAAAGCAGCAGTTTGAGAACATCTTAGGTGAGCAATTTTCTCACCACTTGGTCAAATAAAGAAAATAAAAATATTTTCCTTATTTAAAAGTCTTTTCTGTGCTTTTGTAAGGTGTTTTTGAAATCTCTAGAAAGGAGAAAAATATAAAAAGGAACAATATGATTTTTCATTCAAAGTTACTATTTTGGACCTGAACTAACAACCTCACAAAGCCAAAGTTCTTAAAATGTGTTCATTCCTTTACAGTTTAAAATCCAATTTGTACTAGAGGTTAAGTACATTTTATCAAGTATTTCAATATTGGACTTATAGGTTATAATTTAGGATACAAAGACTGCCCAGTAACATAAATACAGTTTGCAGTCAAAACATTTCTTATTAACATTAGATCAAGGATGATTAAAGATTTTAAGATTACTTTTCCAACCCCTGATTTCAAGTTCACTGTTGTGTTCTGTGGACCTTTAGAGAACAATGCCAAGTCCATATTATTTGGGCTTAGTCATCATTTTTGTTTTTGTTCAGAAACAAAATCTAAGCCATGACAAGAGGATGTGGATGAATAAGCTTTCTCATTTTCCTTTCTGTTCATTTTAAACTACAGCAGGTCTTTTATTCCTCCTGAAAATTGTTCATCTATCCATCTCCTACACATCTGAAAGTATTAACTGATCTAGAAAAGAAAATCCATAGGTTTATTGCTGAGATTTCAGTCTAAGATGGTTATTTTATTTTATTGAGTTTGAAACATCGACGAATTTGTCCAACTCTGGCATCTATTTTTGACACTCTAAATCTTTCAATTTGTACTTATTCTTTATGTTCATCTCCCTACACACAGCAGAAATACCGTACATTAGCTCTTTTAGTCTCCTGAGACCAAGAGTTTGATTTTGTGTCTCTCTCAAGTCAACTTTTAAAAACACACTGCTCAGACCAGCCAAGTTTTCCAGCTTGTTTGACATGGCAGTGTCCTACTGCAATACAGCTTCAATATGCTGTCTTAGTTTATACTGACTGAAGATTCTTTAATTGAAGTCACTGATGACACAGAACTTTGACAATTATTAGCCCAATAAGTCTTATTTCAGCAACATACTTAACCACCTGCAGATCTCAAATATTTATTAAAGTTTTTAGAACTTAAGGGGAAGTGGAGGTAATAACTATATCCAAAGTGCTTATGCTGCTATTCATATTCAATAGTGAATAATTGCTAGAGTTGCTGATATGTTTGTGAAGACAACAGAAGTTAAATGAGCCTGTTAACTTCCAGAGGAAGTCTACTAATCCAGAAAAATTAGACTGCAAAATTCTCCAGGAATCCTTTTTCTCCATTTCTAATTATTTCTAAACAGATCAGACAACAAAAAAGCTCTATGCTTTCAGATCTGTTGGGGAACACATTTTACTGGTGCTATCATATCATTATTTCTATGGTCAGCTATATATCTGCACAACCTTTTACCATTTAATTTTTCTCACATGGGTCTTTTTCCAGCATAGCTTTAGGAAAATATAATGCCTCTGTAAAACCCTGTCTGTGTCATGACAGGTTACGTAAACTTTTCAAGCTCTGAAAATAGCTGTGCTATGAAGCAGAAATTATCTGAGAGTAGAAAAATCAAACTACAAAGTATATTGCATGTTTTATTTGATAGTGCAGTAAGCATCTGATCCTATGATTCTATATCACCTTCCAGGAAACCAGTTTTTAGTCTTATCTGTTGGGTTTCTGAGCTGCCTCAGTTCATTGGTATAGACTTTGTTAGTTATCTACATCTTCTAATCACATCATGTCTAAGTCTTTATTAGGGTTTACATCTTACAGGCTTCAGCTGCATTCCACTGAAATCAAAAGGAGCCTTTCATCACATTGTGATGACATCAAGTCTGTATGTGATCTTAAATAGCTATGTTCCATCCTTGAGCTAAGTTGTTAGTCTCAGTTTTCATGTTTACTTAGACTGTCTTGTAATTTTCTGTCAATCAATTTACAGCAAAAACCTGAACTTCCATTGTCTCTCTCAAGTCTATAAATAAGCATCCAAAATTGCTAACAAAATTGATTATGCTGTATATGGATTCCTGTATTATAAGGTCAGAGAAAAACATTTGGATCATCTGGTCTGACCTCCAGTAATACTGGAGGTATTGCTGGCCATAATACTTCCCTAAATAGTCTGAGTTACTAAATACACTGAACACACTGTCTTCTTGAATTCTCTGTTGAAATCTGCACTTGGTTCAGGTTCTTGGTTTGACTACTGTTGCTTGCAGTCTCTCATCCACATAAGACAAACTCTGTGAAACTAACTGTAACCAGAATGCAAATTAACTTGAAAAGCTCTTTTTTTTTTGGTAGATTTAGTCAATAGATGTTTTAACAGCCAGTCACTGAAAATACCACAGCTAGGAGCTAGCACACTAACACTACACAAACACCACCTCTGCAACTCGTCTGCTGCTGAGACTACGAAAAAAATACTAATTCCATGATTTTTGTACTGAGTTTGTATTGCATGCACCATAACAACAAAAAAGCTTTCACAGCAGTGCTTCAGTTTGTATTAGGCAATAGTTATTTATGTTAGCGACCTAAGCTATCAAATGAAATGTACAAAAACTGGGATTCCTTAGCTTTTGGTTTAGCATCATTCACATCTGGGGGCTGGGAGTGGAGGGGAGTCTCCCACAGTAAAATGTATTTGACGCATTCTGCCACTCACTTAAATCTACCATTAAATTCTTTTTTAAGCCACTACCCCTATTTAAAGAGACCATTTAGGTACTGGTGTTATATTTAACATAAGTCAAATGCTAAGGCTTTTCTATGACTGAAAAAAATCAGTACAAAGAATGTTCATACGAAGTCTGTTCTATGAAAAAAAGTCTTGAAATAGTCTGAAGAGCCTGTTTCATTTTGAAGAATAACTTCACTTTGAAGAATAACTTGGCCTGATCACCAAGGATGTTTAACACCAATGGCTCAGATGTATTATAATTTGCATTGTACAGCATGTGCTGTTTCTTTACATTCAGTCCTGGGAATCCTGAATTTGACAAATGTTCAACGATACTGCTAAAGATACAGGCAAGAGTTACCTGGAGAAATATTTTCCACAAAAATCATTAAATGGCCTTAGATATGGAATAGAACTTCATGAAAAAAGTCTCTATTAAAAAGATGATGATAAATGCCATGAGGTGAACAAGATTGGATAGCTTTATCTGCGTAAAAGCTAGGGATCTTTTCAAGTGTACTTCATTGCGCAAGCCTACACCATCAAAATCATATTCTTCTGAGTAAAACTGCCTTCTGTTTTTGATAGGTTTCTACTGACTGCTCCAAGTTTAGTAGAATTTTAAACACTTTGAAACTGCAAATCCCCAGAAAAGCAATTCAGTGGGAATTCCTAATTAGTCTGTGGTAAGTGCAAAAGTACAGCCAAAAAACCTGCCTCCATATGCAATATTAGAAGTGGAAAATGTAGACTGCCACCAGAGATGAACACAGAGACAAGGCTGATAAGATAAATGAGATGAAACAGTCAAAAAACAATACTGAATAATCTGATGCCTGTTTTCAAGTTATTATTTAACAAGCACAGATGTTAGAGTCACATTTTAGTTTGCTTTTCGTGTACATTATGAATTATTTTGCACTTTTGCATTAGTACACATTAGGCAAAAAACTGTCTCTAATATATTAGATGAAAAGCACTTCAGGGGGAGCTTCCCCCTCCTCAATCTGTTGACTGCTCTTTTAATCATAAAATGGTTGGACATGAGATCCAATCAAACACTAAGGCTGTGCTAGAAAGTGACAAATCATTTCACTTCAAAAAATTATTAATCTTAGTGGCACTGTGCTTGTGTGCCGTGATTTACTGAGAACAAAATAGCCTCACAATGCTCAATTTAAAATTCGACACTGGTTTTGAATAATGGCACACATTTACCGATGTGATAAAGCAATTGGCTAGCGAGGATTCACTTATAACAGAGGGAACAGCTGTACTATCAGAGATCAGATTGATGAATATAATATTGAAATATTTTTACCACAGTAAAATGCCTACAAATTTTTCTTTTGGAGAAAGGCAGCTGGAGCAATTAAAGCATTGCCAAGATCAGGTGACTTTAAATTAGGTCACCTGCCTTAGATGCCATTACTTTGGTGAAAACAGAGGCAGGCTCTAGATCAAGACTAAATACTAAAACATCAACACATATTTCCCTTTTTCACCACTTCATCTCACCTGCTCTTCTGCAAAAGTTTTTATCACACAGCTGTAAAGCACAGCATGCTCAGGTATTGGTGCTTTGGTCTAACTTAACTTTCTAAGGGACATCAATCCATATGTCATGACCATTTTGTCTTTTGGTGCAATTCAGCCTTGGACAGACCAGAAATCTGGAGGCAGTCTGGGTAGTTTACTAATCAGACTAATCTGATCGATATTCTGCCTGAATGCAACATTAGGAGTTTTTCATTTTACGTATCATTACATCATTTTATTACATAATCAGTTAACCTTCACATTCTTTTTTCATCATTGACATCTATTAAGAATAAATATACTGAATACAGGAAAAAAGTGAGTTTTACCTGCACTTTGTAGAAATCTATACCAGTCAAATGTTTCACTGGGTGTAGTCTTAATTCCTGTATTGAAAAAAAGAGAGAAACACAACACGTTTGATTGGTCCCTGGATGGCTGAACTATGGTTCCTGAAGTCTTGCCCTAAGAAAACAGTATTTCTGTCAAGCACACTGAATTCCATACACAGCTGTTCCCATCTCAATCTTTTCTCATCCCAACAATGTCAGGTTGTCTGCACAATCCTTCCATAGTCATCAGATCGTGCAAAATTTTCAACTGAATTTCAATCACACAGTGTATGAACTTCTTTAGAAACCCAGGGAATTAATCTCACTTGATTATCAAGCTAAGTTTGGCCTTTTAAAATCTACATACAGGACAATATTATCTGAGGGAGCATATTATTCCAAAACAAATACAAGTGAGCTGAGACTCAAATCCATAACGTAAGGCAAAGAAAGAAAATTAAATTTATATCAAAATTAAATATTAAACTAAACTGAATATTAATGTATTTGTTTTGCCTTTTGTTAAAGATTAATTATTTTACTAATGAAACAATTTCATTAATTTATTTAACTTCTTAGTTAACTATTACCTCGCAAGGGGCTTAAATATAGACTAAATATGGGCTAACAGACCAACTGAGTTATTTCAAGGTAACAGTTTTGAAAATAATTTTATTTTCTTTGACAGTGAAATATACAAAATGGAGTGAGTTTTGGAATCTGTAGACAGTTATTTTTAGATAAATAAAATCATGACCTGTAGCTTAAGTAATCACATCTAAAATGTGGAGTTGAGTGTTTCCTAGACTACTCATGTAAGTAATATGCCTTGGATTAGGTACTTGTTGGGTGTTACTACATTGGGAACTCAACTGAAAGCATTTAAAGGAATGTGGAGTTTCAGAGAATAATCATTAGCACCAAAACCTACATATGCTTTGCAGAAAGCTCGGTGTTACCTTATCGTTCAGAGTCCTACTGTAAGGCACCTGGAAAACTTTTTAAAAGCACCAAATGAGTTGAAAATTTAGGCTAAGAGACTGAAATACTGCCTCCATTAATGTCAATGGCAAAAAGCTAAACTTCAGTTGGAGCCAGGACTTCGAACTCCATACCCATTCCAGCAAAATATTTCCGGGACAAATAGGGTAGATACTTAAACGCACAGGTACTAAACACATGAGTCAAATTGAATGCCTTAGTCAATATTTCAAAACTCTCACCTTGAGTTTGGACATATATTTTCTTCCTAGCATCTGGCTTTAAAGAGAAGGAGAAGAAAAGTAACTTTCATAGTTCACCATAAAAGATCTGTTCAATCTTCAAAAAAACTCAACTACTATAACAAAATGCACACCAGCATGATTTTCTTTTGATTATTAAAAATCAAAACAGACTATTAAAAAGATACATTTAAGTAAACCAAAAGCCAGTCAGCAATGTAAATTACATTTACTGTGAACAGTATCAATAAATCAATTTTGCAATTAACACAATTACCAAGTTAGTACAAACAGGTATTTTAGTTTATCTCTGTATCCTTTCTCATAATCATTTACCTGTTTATTGTATAGAAAATTAAAATATTTCCCTAGAATAGAAAGATTTGCAACTACAGAACAGCCCTAGTTCCCAAAAAATGTTAGTCTTGAAAGAAAAATTATAGCTGTTTTCAAAATCACAGTCTACATTTATCCATAATGGAATTTTTAAACACATCAGGCATGAAACAAACCCCATTTACCTCTAACCTTTTCAAAAATTGTTGTGAAATATATGTAGACTTGTCTACACAGGAAAACTGGTCAGTAGTACTTATTGCAGAATATTCCCAAATAAAAATCACATAAGAAATTATTTTAAAATAGCTATAGTAAAAGAGGTAATTACTACACTTCCAAAGTTACTCCTGAAGTGCTACTATGCTAGCTATTTAATTTTGGTGATTAAACAAGCAAGATCTTCTTTCAATATTCTTCTATAACTCCAACTATTAATTTGCAGAATACTTTTTTTTTTTCCATGAAAACATTGAAATATTCTTAGGACCTTTCCACACTGAAAAAAAAAAAAACCCACATCCAAAAAACCAACATCACCACTCTGCAGCAAACAAGCAGAGTTTCTTGAGCTCAAAGTATTTGTGCAAAGCTTTGTGTGTTTAGACAATTCCTAGTTGCTCTAAAAGCACTTGTTGCAATGCCTGTAAAGGAGTAAGCAAAGGAAGGTATTACTCAATTGAGTAGATTTGCTCAACATAACCATGTATGTTTCAGTTTGAAATTATATTCTTTCAAGAAGCTCCACTAGTACAACTGCTTAATTTAGCATCACAGCATCCAGAAACAACCAACCTTCTTTAGAGCACCAGTCCTTGCTATATTGAGACTAGATCTTGCCTCCTTTTCCGGTGCCAATTTAATTATGTAGAGGCACAGTCCGAGCAGCCTGCGACTCTCCAATTCACTGACTATTTGCCTGCTATGGCTCTTTCTAAAGCACAGATGGAAAAAGGACTACTAATTGCCGCTCCAACCATTCTGCTTTGAATGGTGGGATACACTGTCGATACACTGCTGACCCCTTCAAGCTAAACATTTCTATGCAGACTTGCCTCTTAACGTGGAAAGTTGTTGGAATAATGTAGCCAGAGTTAACCAAGGCAGAGTACCACGTACACCAGTGCATGGTGTCAAGCTGCACATTAATCTTCCCTTCTCCTCTCCCACCCCATCCTTAGCAGATTGTGAAATCACAGCTGCAGGATAATGACTTCAAGGCAGGAAGAGAACTTGTATTAGGAGAACAAGAATTAATGCAGAAACAAACTGTTAAGCAACCAATTCCTGAACCAGTCAGCTCAGGAAATAAGAAGCCAAGAAAGCCTTTTTTTTTTTTTTTTTTTTTTTTTTTTTTTTTTACTTGCAAATACTTTGGTTTTCCCCTCACTCCTATGTGACTGCCCCCCAGTCCACTGCCCAGTCATAACAGTCTATTTTACTTATTAAAAATTATCTGGAAAAAGAAACGGACAGAAAAGAAGTCATAAAAAAGTGAATAGTCATCAACAAGCAGTTCACAGGTGGGAAGGAGGTGGTTTCTGAGAATCCGAGTGAATTAACTAAGTCTCAAAAACTACATGAACAAGCAGCAAATCCACACATAAATGAAGTGGGGGAAAAATAACACAGTTTACACTACAGTGGAAGACTAAAGATATTCTATGGACTTTATCGTTCAAAAGCTGTATGAACTTCTGTGTTCCAAGCATTTAGAAATAAGAAAAAAATGGTTTATTATTTTATTACTTAACATTTCTTGGTCCTTCTCTTACTTATGAATAAGTAGCATTTTATATTATATGAGATCTCCCAATCCTACAAAAAAGCCTTGCAAACAATGCAAGATGGTATTGCAAGCTGGAGGCCAACTTCAGAATTCAAAATTGCAGGACAACTGGGATAGTTGAAATTCAGCACTGGGACATAGATGCAAAAAAAAAAAAGAAGGTGGAAAAAAGCAGATGGGGCAGAGGGAAGTTTAAGCCAGCCTCACCTCCAGAGCTCACATACTGCACAGTTCTGCCTCAAACTCTGGTGGGTAAAGATAGGCTTTTAGCTCCCTAAAACCACTAAGTTTAAAAAAAAAAACACTTAAGCATCTGGTTTCATGCTCTGCTGGACTTTTAATGGCTTATGGTGAGTAAATATAACTCTGCCAGGGCTTTGATCATCAAGAAGAAAATAGCAGGAATACTGTGTAACGGCATACAGATGTATTCATACTTTATAGATCAATTTTCTGTTACGTACTTTATTTTAAATGGTCTTGAGGAGAACGGAAAAATGAAATTAAACGCTAATAAAACCAGCTTAGGTAATTCTTATGCACCAGTTTTACACTACTGAAATAAAACACTGACCATAAGCACAAGATTTTTTACAGTATTTCAAACTCACTTGGAATACAGATTATTAGAAATGCCATATTATGTACTTCATAATTAACTATAATTTATCCAATGCAATAGAACAGAATTTGTTGGAACATACAGCCCTTGAGCACAGTACAATTGTTTACATGTTCATAATTTCAATTCTTAATTGACCATCTAACTAATAAAGCACACATTAGAGAAATAACGCAGTTCACATTAGTGTGAGTTAATATGTAAAAAGTGTTAATATTCCATGTCCTAGGTATGGAAAGATGTATTCGTATTCTTCACCGTTTGAAAACAAATGTGTGGCATCTGCTTTCCCCCTTTATATGAAGATACAGCTAGAAAAAGAACTCAGAACCCCACCATTTAAGACACAGGTCAGCAAGTGGTATTTCAGTTCAGGACTTGACAGACTTGCTTTCAATTCCCTGTCTGCCACAGACCTTCTCCAAAACAGAGTGAGTCTCATAGGCCCAGAGCACAAAGGTGTTTAGGTAAAAATCAATCAAATCAAAATCAATTAAAAACATTTGAGGTACTGATTTCAAAACGATTTCAAGGTCAAATTTGTTTCTCCACCTTATACTCTGTTATTTTTGTCTTTTTCTTGCATTAGATCTATGACAGAAGCTGCGTGCCCTTTCACGTTTACCTGTCATGAAGTTCATCATAGTAACTATTAAAACCAAGTTATATTTGCAATGTAAATACCAGCTCCCATGTCTGCTCATGTATCTCTTTAATGCAAACAGATTAAGAAAATCAATGCTGAAACAAAGTACTGAATAGGAAATTGTTCTTTTGTGCAAGCTCCACCTCTAAGTAATTTTTTCAGGCAAGAGTTTATTAATGATCATATTATGATGCAAATTAGAACTTAAGAGATACCAAGCAGTTAGCTTCTACTTCTTGCATTTATTGTTCAACTTCAGCTGATTCACAAGATGAGGTGAGTGGAGCTAACAGCTCACTGCAGCTGGAAGAGGGTGGTCCTGCCTTGGTCTTTTTATCCCAGTATTGGGATAAATGCTGCCCGGTTGGCCCTTCCTGTCAGCCAAATAGTTACTGCTTACCCTTCACTTGATCTAGTGCTCAATGCAGCTCTCTGTAATCCAGTACAAGACTTTAGCCAACGAGTTAGTTGGAAAGCTAACCTTGCACAGAAAATCAGCTGGGCCATCAAGCTGGATCAGCAAGCCCTGCTGCCTGGTGTGGAGTTTTTCACAAGTTACCAGTGCAGCCTGACACTATCCAAAAGTACTCCTTGTACTGAAAACGACTGGCAGCTCTTTATTGTCTTATTCCACTCTTCAGAAACCAGGATTGAAGACCATCTATTTCAAGGATTTGTCTGAATTTTCTCCACTGGCAGTCTGCCATCAACTCAACCACAAAAGGGTGAAAATGTTGACTCAGTCTATTTTCAAACAGGAGCATCAGATACTAAAAAATAATTGCACTGAATGTCTGAAGTAGACCTGCAATACATTGGATGCAATGGTGCCTACTAAGTGAAGAGAAAGAACCAACCATTATTACTGCCAGTTCTTTGCTGGCTAAATGATCTCCTTAAAATACATTGCCAAAGGTATTTAACCACTATACTGTTCGATGAAAATAATTTTATTCAGCATTTTTCCATAAATCATTCAGCACAGTGTGTTTCAGTTTGTTTTCAGATGGAAAGATGAGTTTTAAGGAAGTGCTATTTACATGCTACATATCCCTCGAGGCCTGGTCAACAAGGCTGTATAACACATATTGCTGGGCTTAGCATAACTTCAATTTTAGCTCTGCAGTTCACCTTAAGAAGTTCACACTGTTTCCAGTGTTGACAAAACAATTATTTTCAATTTTTTCTTCCAAATTCATTATTTTAAGTAAAGCTGTTTAATGGAATTTTGGCAACATAAAGTTTATTAAATGATGCAAAAAGAAACAATGTATGCATATAGCATCAGGAGAGACTCAATAACAGCAGCAATGATAAGTTTTAAATGTTAGAGAAGCACTTCCTAAATTGCTATATACTCTTTGCAAATACTAAACAGCTTTTAAATGCCAGATCTGACCTGTTGAAGTACGTAAATATGAAATGCTTTATCTGAAAGGAAAAACAGGAATAGAGAATATGAAGATTATTACAATTCTCTAGCATTATTTAGAAAACATTTTAGGAGAATGCATATTTGCTAATACTATAAGCATCACCACCATCATGTAAACGTACCCACTCTGCTGCTGCCAGTTCCTTCATTTTCATTGTGAAAGCCACTGCAAACCTAGTTAAAAGGACAAAAATAGTTGGGATCATCTGCTTAAAGTGTTTAGCATAAAAACAGAAGTACTTCAGAGGAAAAATCTTCATAAGAACAAAGAGCAGAGGCTTATAAAAATCATAATAGATGAAAAGACAAAGCAGGCTTTCTATTTGTTTCATCAGAAAATACTGGTAAAACAAGTGGTATCTCTTCAGACTTTACAACTTAGAGCTCTTGAGGAGTTAAAGTGAGGATTACTTAAAGTAAGAGAAAACACAAATAATGGGAAGACCCCCCAGTTTGCCTAGGTTAATATATACAGCTGCAGTAGTGAATTAGCATTACCTGTTTCTACCTCATTGCAAGTTGCAATAGCCCTCTTCAGAACCAGAAAGCTAGGTAAGAAGGGATCTTAAGTCCAGTTAGTTTCATACTATTGTTGTTAGACAATACCCAGTCCCACTGTTTGTAACTCCTTGCAACTGAGTTTAATTCACATAAGTAGGTGCATTTTTTTTTAAATCTTTCCCCAATGTTCTCTCCTTATTTCTAAGTAGTCAAAGCTGACAATGAGTAACAAACATCTGAGAGACCAAAATGTTATTCCTCAATATCAGCATTAAATAAACTAAAAGAGAAGAAAGACAATCGGTGACTGGGCTTCAACTCTGGAGTCTTACAGACTTGGGACACTCAGCTCTGTAGCTCTGAATGTTAGGCATTTACATTGGAGATGAAATTTGCAGTGCCACGTTAGACACCTGATATTCCTTTATAATAAATAGGAAAGAACTGGGTGCTCAGAAATGAGATTTACCATTGTTTCAGGCAAAGAGACCATTACACTAGCCAGACATAATAATTTTGACTGTTCTCTGGTTAAGACTTTTCTTTGTTATGAGAAGGATGTTTAAATGAATTAACTGTACAATAGTATATGAACACCATCTGTATATACATACACCTCCTCTGTAATGTATATAAAGCGTAACGCCAAAGTAAGAACACACAAACAAAGGTGTACTTGAATAACTTAATGGCTAGGGTTTTCATCTGGGAAGGAGAAGAGAATTCTTATCCCCAAGCTTACTTTCACTTTTTTTTCTTATGGCTGTTTATAATGGCTCATCTGGACTTGTACTTATGTGCGTTTGAGAAATGCATGTAGTACACTACCATTTCACGTAACACAAGAGTTACATCAGAGACCATTTAAAAGCAGCACTGATATGAACAGGTTTTTTGGTGTCTCATTACAAACAGACTTCAGATACAGAAACATGATTTCTAAACTTTCTAGATAAATGAGTTATTCTTACCAGGAGCTTGGTGTAATAGCAAGAAGTCATATGAGATATTTTTATGGAGTCAGAGTTAATAAAGAATCCTTGTTCAGAAGAGACCTTAAGAACATGCTGGGCTTTAATGTGGCTTTTAAGTTGTGATGAAATATAAACACGTGCTTTGACTGTTCTTAAATGGAACTTTAGTGTTAACTGGAACCACAAATGGAACCATTTCTGAAGACTATCAGTCCTGTGGAATAGAAATGTTTGAACACCTCTTTCATATGAGACACAATGTGTCTGCCCAGCAAAAGTAATTTTTTTAATTCTTTATAGATATTTAATATAAAACAGAGGTTATCACATATTATACTTATGATTCTGTGTTCATTTTTCATAGAATTAATGTAATGTTTCTGTCCTGAGCCAACACCATGACATCTCAAGGATTAGAGATGAAGCACATTGCTAAGTCCAGCCAGAACAGTGCTTTTCCATTTGAGACATTATGTTATAAATTGAGGATATGAAAACACAGTCATTCATTAGAAGTCACATAAATGCTGAATTGTGACTCCTACTTTTGTTTGTTGAAACAAACCTTACTCCCATACATTTTTTTTCTAGTATCTGTTTTATGGTACTACAATCAATTTCACATATACAACTTGACAGCTTTAAAGGTTATTAAAGCCTTTGCAAATGCTTTTGTTAAGTTGCACATGCTCCCTTTCCAGTTTTTGCAATTATACTTTCAATACATCACATTAACAAGCAGGAAAAACTGTTGCTCCTAGGTCTACACAATACTGTTCAATAGGAAAAAATACCCTAGAGAAGTACAACCACCGTTTAGAAGAATTTGATTAAAAATGAAACACTCATTATAAAGCTAGACAGAGTTCAATACTTTGTTTTATGGAATGCGGTGGTATATTGTACTGGACAAGCAATCTACCATTCATGATACTTTCTGCTTAGAACCCCGCAATCAATAAAGAAAAAAAAAAAAAAATCAATGTTTCTTTTAATAGCTACGCAATGAATAATACTAGTGATAATATTGGATAAGAGATCCATTCAGAATAACTTCTAGAAAACTGAGTTACTTTTCCTGTAGCAGAGAAAATATTACAAACTGCATAAGGATGCAGTAATGTATTTTGAAACATCACAGGAAATCCAAGCTACTCAACTATACTTCAAGTTTCTAACTTAACTACAATTAAAAAAAAACATTCAGTAAAGCATAGCTTTTGCATATGCTATATTAGCTATATTTCTAACAAATAATATTTTAAACACAGTACTGGATCAAATGGACACACTCAGAGATTCTTATATACTTTTCATTTATATTCTTATATACTTTTCATTTTGCGCAGTGCTGAAATTTAACTGACAGGTTAGATATATTTTTTCTCTTCCTCCAGACCTGTTTAAAGAATAATCTCTGATTATTTGATAACAAAAGTAAACAAGTATATAAATTTTGTCTTGAATGGGGCCTTAAGTTGCTTTTCAACTACAAGTCACACTAAGACATAAGAACATGCCCTAATGATTTTTCAATGAGTGTGATTAAGCGCTGTCTTTAAAATCTGTTTACCCACCACATTTTACACGGCACTATAGACAGAATAGCATTATCTATGCCAGCGTTAAGTTAGCTAATAACAGCAAGAACATACAGTGGTAT
Source organism: Phaethon lepturus (assembly GCF_000687285.1). Lineage (NCBI taxonomy): Eukaryota > Metazoa > Chordata > Aves > Phaethontiformes > Phaethontidae > Phaethon > Phaethon lepturus. Next base: position 137,735 of record NW_010514619.1, read on the forward strand.
TAGCAAAGATAAAACTACAAGATATAAGCCTGCTGCAGATTCTGCATGTATTTCCTCATTGCTAACATGAACCAAAATCCATACTGCTGTATCTGAACCACTGTAGGTATCTGCCTAAGCTAGAATGCTGTGATGAAAACAGGTAGCATCCTGAGCAAGCTCTGTTCAGCAAGATAATTAAGCTCTGCTGAAGTATGCAAGCAGTACACTGGATTTGATCACATGTTGCAGATGCTTAAATTTGATTACACCTAACACACTCAGGGAACCCTTTCGCTTATGCAGAGCTCAATTCTGGAGTGATGACTCTTCAGAATACTCAAGTCAACAGTCACAGTATAGTTCCATGAGACTGTGTGACCTGCTTGTAGCAGCTTACTGCCACCAAAAAGACATCCTTCTTCTAGCCTTCCACGACCTCACTTTTCTTATTAAAGTGGTAGAAAACTAACCCCCAAAGAAGTGCCAATTTTACACCATTTAGTGAGTTAAACCTGCTCAGAAAGCAGTCCACCCCTGGCACAAGAAAGGATGGGTCACACAGCCACAAGCAAGAGAAAGGAGAAAAGGAAGGGGGGTAGCAATAGAGCCATCCCTGCCATCAGTGAGCTATTACACTGGCTACACATGAAGTGACAGCCTTAGTCTCTATCTTGATAAGACTTAAGCTATCTATTAAATTAATTTCATCTATTGGAAGATTTATATCCAGAAAATGCTTTAGTTTCCAATAAAAAAAAAGGGCTGATTGGCCCACCATGGATGTGACCAAACACTGTTGAAGTCAACAGACCTTTGGATCAAGCAGAAGGAAACTTCTTTTCTGGGGATATTGAAACAATGAGAAACACTGCAAAAAGGTTTTTGTTTTTTAGTAATTTTCTCTGATTTCTGAATAGTCCTTGAATGACATTTGATGACTACACTGACCTGTCACTGGAACTTTTGTGGACTTTTACTCCCTTGTCAATTCACGTAAAAAACTCAGAAAATTTGCTTAAAGACTTTTTTCAGTCTCTGCTTCTTTGTTCATGTATCTAGAGAAAGGGTCACATTAGCAGGAAAAAAAGAACAAAAGCTTTTTATACTTGAGTCACCTGCTTTTCAGCCAAGCAGTTTGTCAACAAGCTAAATGCGAGGTGTCCAAGAACAGGTTTCAATCTGTGATCCAACAGGGCAAATGCCAGTTATTTTTAGTTGTCGTTTCCCTTAAGTCAACCTACTGGGGACCTTGGTCTGTATGTACAGATAGCACTTAATGCATAAAATATGTTAGTTCCAGTATGGAATATTTTATATGTTTGAATAACATAAACCAGAATTTACTAAGAACCAGAGGTTTTTAAAAAAAAAAAAAACAAACCACACACACACAACTTGGAGCAACATTTAGCACTTCTGGCACAGAGCCTTGGCAAATGGGGTCCAACCTCATTTAGGCTAATAATATTACTACAATAAGATTTAATGAGAATAGTCATACCTCCACTGCTAACAAAGATTTGATATTTAAATAATCATACCTCCACCACTAACTTACCATTAAGCACCTCCACTACTAAAGATTCACTATTTAAATATTAAATATCAGTCAATTCATGGCCAGGATAGTTCTGTACAAATGAGAACTGTATGGATATTGTTGGTGATACTTAGATGTGCATTTCTTTACCTAAATCTCTGCAAATACAAACAGTCTAAAATATCGTTGGTAAGAAATTAAACCTTGATCGCATAGAATTGTATCCATTATAAAGACACCAAATAAACCATAGTCAAGTTGCTACAGTAGAAGTTATACTAACCATCAAAAGCTGTCTTTATAATGTCTACCTATAAAGTAGGTTATTCTACAGTGCAATACGCTGCCAAATCCCAGGTTAAGTACTCTTGCTATTATTCTTCTCATTTTTACCTGCCTTAGAATTTTATATTCTCATCACATGCATAGTGCTATTGTTCTAGAAAACAGTTATGATTCAGTAGACAAAGCACAGGATTAGTTAGCAAGAGCACAGATTTCATTAGCTTTTAATGGGATTTGAGTCTTTTTGAAAATTCACAGCCCCAGAGACCAAGTTTCATTACTACGTCTGCCAACTCTTACATGGACAAGTAAGATGAAACAATTGTAACAGAGGAAATACAAAATGAATAGACTGCATACAGACTGTATTTTATGAAGAAACTGTTCTACTTCCATCACAGAATCATAACATAATATGTAGAGATCATAAGGGTTTCAAGTAGTCTATCCTTTGTCTGCTGGCCTACACATCTCCCAGTGATTCCAAGCATTTATGGAACAGTTCCTAAAATATCTGCATTATAAAAATGCAATTTCCTGTCATAAACCTTCTAAACATGCTTTTACCTGGCTTCTCCTAGCACTGCTCCCATTACCCGATGTTTCTCTTCATATTTGGTATCTTCATTTACATCTGTCCCACCAAAAATGATTCCAAAAGGGATTCTGCTACCTGGAAAGCAATGACTATGATGAGAAGTTGACCAACATGTCAAGGTAATGACTAGAAGGGGACATTAAGAGTGAAAAAGTATATTGGTAATACTGTATCACATATGTAAGCAAAAGCCTTTGAAAAAGAAACCTGGAGAAACTTGGGTTTTTATGGGTTTGGCACTGAAAAAAACCTATACAATAACTGCACTTCCATAGCATGTCACACAGTTGTGTAGCTATGACATTTTCTTCGCCTTTTCCATGCTTAGTAAAAACAACCAATTAGTTTCCACACTTGGCAGCCCACCAAACAGCACATATATTTTAAATGTTATTCACATTTTAATAAGATGCAGTATCTCAAAGTTTGGTCCCAGGTATCTAGTCTCAGCCACTCATTCAGTGCCCTCTCAGGCATTCCAATACAGTGCTTTGGGTGACCATCCTGCAAAGCTGGTTACTGAAATTAGTTTGTTTTTTTTAAATATTGACTTCTGAAGCCAATTTTACTGCTACAAAAAATGTAGATGGAGCCACACCATCAGAAAAGGTCACCAAATTAAATAAGGCAGTATATGTGAACCTGCAACTAAACCATTGTTTTGCCTAATTCCATCCCAAAAGACAAATCTGTGTTTATAATTGATTGTTCCAAGACCTCCTGTGATTACACAAATTATGAAAGTTGTTTTAGGATGCCTTACAGTGCTCAGAACAGTAAGAGCAGACGAAGGCATGCTGTCTCTGGGACAGACTGTGCACAAGACCTAATCAACATTCAAATTTTAGAGTATCAACAAAAGCATACATATCCTCGTGGTGTCTGCACTCTGGCAAAAGCCTAGTTTTGATACAGAGCGTCAGAATAAATTCATATTTATGTAAAGGTAAAGCCACTGAAACAGAGTAGCACTTCTATGCTAACAGTAGCTGGACTTAGATGGACAAGACCAAAGACTACTTAGATGAAAATAAAAAAGCCACTAGTAGTGTAAGATTCCTTTCTAATAGTATTTCTTTTCTTGGAGTCAGGTTATTTTTAGTAACTGACAAGTTATCAGTAATGTTCTACACTTCAACTAATGAAGATAACAGACAATTATGTTTACTGTTGATTGTTTCGGCACAGAAAACGATTTAAGTTGTAAGTTTTACACCACATTAAGCTAACAAATAAGAGACTCATGGTAGCTAATTACTACATGCAGAACATCGTTTCTTTTGCAAAACTGCAGTCCCATTTGGAATTTAAAACTGTCTCCAGTAAGACAGCCTACAAAACCTGTCATTAAGGTGACCAATTTTGTGGATTTTGCAGATTTCTGTTAGCTGTAACAGATGAAGCCAACGTTTCCTTCTGACTGTGAACAAGAATAAGCAGTTAGGCTGTATTGCCAACTACACTGTGTATCAAGAAAGGCAGAAAATATGCTTTGTTTTTTCCCTTGCTATTGGATGGGAGGGTAGAGTGATCAAGGACTCAGTAGACAACACTGTCGTCAGCACTGGACCAACAAGCAGGACACTAGAGGATACTGTATAATTAATAATTAGTCTGTAAGCACTAATCTTCAAGAGACTGACTCTCTGTAATACAATATAAAATACAAATTGCTTTCCTAATAAATAAGTAAATAATTATTACGTCACCTATTTACATGTATTGATCATATGTCCCTAATCATATAAACAGAGTTTCCGGGATGAGGCCCAAAAGCTTGGTAGTATGGTAGTAATGGTAGTATGACTGTAATCATTAAATTTCTTTAAGGTGTTTCTTAACATAGAATATGGACAGATTAAATGCTGCAAGAATCAGAAGGAATGCCCTTTGAATCACTTTTTTCCTTCAAGAAGTCTACAATAACTTTTACAGTTTGACTAGGATCATCTCAGCAATCACACTACTTACTGTCTTGCTTTTCACAGATTTCCATCTTATTTTTCTTTCAGTTACTGCAGATGGTTTTTGGAACAGTGTGACTCTGACTTATTTAAGTTGCTGAGCTTTTGTAAATCATTCAAGTATCAGGCTTTGTAGGTCACTTGAGATTTTGAAAAGCTAACAGCAACAGCATTCGGGCAATGCCATGCAAGTCAAAACTGCAATAAAGTTTTACAGTAAACATTTAAAACTCAATCTTATTTTTTGTTCCTTAGCAAAAAAAAAAAAAAAAAAAAAAAAGTCACTGTTCTAAGACCTTCCATAAGCCTCCTCCAAAACAATTCTAGGTCTTGTCACAAAACCCATCATCTCTACACTCCATTAAGATAAAGTCTTATGTTAGCAGAGATCATCTTACAGAATTACTTTTTTGTATTTGTACTTTAGGATTCCTAGTGAAATCAGAGCTCCATTGTAACAAAAGATACACAAGTATGACAGACATAATAATTCAGGCTTTCTGAAAACCCACCAGCACAAATAGCAGGGGGACTTCTGAAATCTGAGAACCAGCACAACACAACTTATACTGAGATCTGATGGAAGTATCAAATTACCTACCCTTATCCAAGTGAATAGATTTGTACAATACAAATGTGATCTCAAAAATGGATACACACTCGCAATTTCAGTAGGTGACAGTGTCTGTAATTTTGAAAGCCAGACCTTCTAGGGTATCATTAATGGCAGGCTAAAATTTTGTTCTACATGACTAGATACAATAGAAAATTTTATTATTTGTCTGATAACATCCTGCCTCCTACAGTTTCGCTGGCATGAACAACATCTTAAAGTTATTTCACGTCAAAAAAAACTGACTCATTTTTTGAGCAGAAAAATCAAATTAGCCTCTCTGTTTTCTTCTATTTGACCTCAGCTATACTTAGCCAAGTCATTGTCCTCTGAAAGAACACATTTGCTGAAAATATCTTAATGTTAATATAATGCTCTTATCTTAATGTAGTTAAAGTACTTAATTACGAAATGCACTATGTGCTTTAAAAGTACATTTATTTAGTTCTCTCTTCTCTGGATCAGATCTCCCACAGAAAAAGATTTTCAGCATTTCTGAGCATTTGTTGAAGTAGATAAACAGAATAACATGACATGTGGGTTTATACAATTATAACGGTTTGTATTCATTCTCTTCTCTTTCAGTACCTTTTTAAGGGGTATTTTTATTGCAAAATAGAAAGAGGATTACCTTGCAGAAGTCTGCCTCCTTTATAAAGATGAATGGCCAGGGCTGCATCAAACTTGTCTGTGGAGATTAGATTTGCTATTTCAGTTGGACTTTCATACGTTAAAGCATCTTTAAGGACGCAGATATGACCTGCAGCATGTAGATGATTCCTTCATTATTGGAATAAATAGAAAAAGAAAAAGGACGCTATTAATGTTGTAGACATGCCAGTGTATCAAATAAGCTTAATCAAAATGTTTTTCTGTAATAATTTTTCTCCAGCATTTACCTTTATACTAATTTTGTTCAAGCAACCATAGAGCTATTTACAAGGCCGGGGGTGGGGGGGCAGGGAGGGCGCAGTGTTCATGGAAAACATTTGTTCCCTTCACCATTGCGAAGCCACAGCCACACTGCCACGCAACATAATCTGTACCCATTTTGAGGCCCAAGCCTACGTAGCATGAACACCACCTTTGGAAATCAGAAGTGAAGCATGTTCAGGATGTTTCCTAACTGAGTTTCAGCTTAATATGCTGAAAAGACTTCTTTTGAATTGAGTTTGGTAGACCTTGGTCTTAAGGATTCTCAGGCCCTGGTTCTGGAGAAAGGCCACCAAGTGAAGAAAACACAAATATGTCCAGCTAATCAATGCTATTAAAAATACAGAACATGCAAAAAAATGAATACATAAATAAAACTGGAGAGTTGAAATTGTATTTCCCTTACGTTTGACTGTGGGTTTAATTGCTTCTTGTCTTAGTTTACCCCTTTGTAAAACAGGCACAGGATAATTGAAGTAGAAGAGAAAAAACCTACAAATACTTTCCCACTCTTTTTAAAATCTCAATTGCTAAAAAGAAAAAAAAACAACAACCCACCCCCCCTTCTAGTGTCAGCTTACCCATTCATCTTTATATACAGTTGTTCCTCATATTAAAGCATTGATTAAAAGACTGCCAAAGTCAAGAAACTGATTGATTATGGGCAGGTTTAGTTTAGGCATTTTCATGAGCTTTCTTTTAGTCTTTTCTTTTGTACTCTAGGCTCATAATTCCTCCCACCAAAACCAGAATCAGTTATCAATGTTTCCAGTGATATCAGCCAAAAAACATACAGGAGGAAAACCATGCTTTGATAGAAACTAGCACACTGTATCTGCTGAAATATGTAGTATTTACATTTGCAACATTATAAAGAGACCACAAGAATGTTTTCTGCTTATTACATATTGTTCCAGTTGATTTATTTCTCATAGCATATTAATTGCTCTGGCACTAAAATCCTGCTAACTCAATAGCTTCTTGGATAATGTCGGCTCTTTCCTTTCCTGATCATTTCATATCCTCCCAAGAAATGTAATTTTCTGTCCTGCAGAAGTTAGTCATTACTGCAGAAATTGGTGCTAAAAATGTTGTAAAATGTCTTGAGGCCTTGGAAGGAATGTATTAGCACTGTATCAGACAGAGGTCCATTGGCACAACATATGGTGCTGTATTTCTTCCTTATTATAAAAAGAAACTCATTTTACTTTTAACTTCACTGTTTGAAACAAGACCAATAAATTATAATAAGTACTAATAAATAACAAAACACAGCCAGATTGTAAGCTCCTTATTTACACTGTTGAGTAATTATTTACACCAGTTGTCCCATGAACTTGTACCAAGTACCTGCTTGCCTTTTCAAAGAGGCTCTCAATTTATATCTATATAGTGATGCCCACATCTCACAGCTGTGGAAAGAAAATCTCTCGGGCAAATACTTGGGATGCTTGTGCATGCATTCCATAATTTCACAGGTGCTCATTAAACAGTCTAAAAGAATTTTTTCCCATCAGTATTCCAATTACCATAAATCACTATCATGTACAAGCAATATGTTTGCATATTATAATTAATTTGAAAATAACTCTCTCAGGACATTAGGAATCAAGAAACTCAGCTAGGAATTTTGATCTAAAGTGTCTTTTTTTTTTTTTTAATATACTAGGGATGAATACTTTTCCTTTCCTCCACAGTTTCCACAGCTCCCAATCTCACAGCTGAATGACAGCTGTTTCTGCAGTAAATAGAGGGGGACTCCCTCAAGTGTTCCAAAGGCTCATAAATTGTGGATTACCTCTATTACTTCCATTTTTTTTTCTACACATAATGACTCGGGAGCATGTAAAAAATTTGCATATACCTTAAGAAGGAAAAATTATCAAATTATTTCCAGAACAATTTGAATTCCCAGATGGAAAGAGGCTTTAATCCCATAAATATACCATTGAGTTCAATATGATTAGTCACAGGCTTCAGATTATGCATATATGGAAATATATGTGCATCGAGGTAGAGTTAATGGGTAGTATTTAAGTACTGAAATTTAGAGTGGTATTTTCATATTTTCTAAATTACTTTTTATCTTTATAACCAAAAAAAAAAAAAGCAGATTGATTTTCTCACATATGCTGTTACAAGGAACATGATATGAGGGTGCTGCAAATTGCAGGAGATTTTTTTTGAAGGCTGATGTGTCTGTGAAGTCACAGATGTCCCTGAATCAAGCCAAGACAGAAGGGATACATCACCCATATCTTTTCTCCTCCTGGCAACTGTGTATTCACATTACTTTGCCATTTCACAAACAAATACTTTCTGAATGAAAAATAAAAATGAACACATCTGCTGTCTGTGAATCTAAGACAAGACTGAAAATGCTAGATCTCAAGTCTACATTTTCTATCACAGTTTTGTATGTGGCAGATAAATTTCCAAGTAAGTGTCTTAACCACCAGTGATTATTGCTTGGATCCAGAATTTGCCTTGCTCTGTATCCTTCCCTTCTACCAAAACTCTCATGGAAACCAAAGCCACTACTTCAGGTGAATAGTATTTCTAAAATGGAGTTTGGCTGTCAGATTCCAGATTTGGGGTGTATTGCTAGGCAGTAACCAATCGGGGAAAACGTCAGTAATTTATTAAATTTGAAGGATCATTTCTTACAGTACATTATATTACTCACTGCTTACACTGTGATACTTATACACATCTGAATATTGGACAAAATACTTTCCAGTCCCATTGTTTTTACTATTCAGGGAATTAATCTTTTTTGTTGTATTTTGTACACTCTTTGGAAACCATGAGGGTTACAAGTGAAATCTGTAAGTGTCTGCTCTGGATCTAGACTGTATGCAGAGAGGTACTGCTAAAAGGTACAACCCTTTTCTGACACATGTTTTCACTTCATTAAAGACTTCTATAGAAAAACGTTTTTCTCTAACAACTATGAAATACCAGATGATGGTTTACAATGTTTTGGTTTGGTGCTTTGGTTTTTTTTGTTGTTGTGTTTGGTTTTTTTTTTTTATTTCCTATATTATTGATCACTACTTCTCACTTATCCTGGCTACCAGTCTTCCCTCCTTCAACCTGAATCTGCAGTTCACAGGTCTTCATATACAGAAACAGTTTTATAGTTCCAAACACAGCACAGCTGAAGCTAAGATGAGAGTTAAAAGTATGCGTCCTTCTAAAGTATTATAGTTTTGAAACTTGTTTTATTTTCTGTGATGTCTTCCTCTCAAAAACATTTATGTTCTAATTTTCAACTGATATTTCAATTGAATTACTTGCAGACAAAGATTGTTTCATTTCCAAAAAGTTCCTGGTGGGTAGATACACTGACTTGAACAGCACAAAATAAGCTTCATCCAAAAATATTAATTATCTCTTTCCATGTCTATTCTGTAAAGCAGCTATGCATCAACTATTGTTAAATCTATACAGTACAGTTCAGAGCTTAAGTGAGCAGAGTCACTTCCATGGCCTTTTCTGAAACTCGGCCAGAGATGAATACTCCCAATTCCCACTGAAGTTGATAGAATTACAAGAGTTGAAACCCGGCTTGATCTCCTCTGTTTTCATTGTAAATTGTCTTAATTTTTTTTTCCATAGGTGTTAAAGCAAAGTATTCTTCATTTTATTTCTCTGTGTTGGCTTGAAGGAAGTATGAATAAAATCCACTGTCAGTAAGAACAGAAATTAAATATGTGAGTGAAAATGGGGAAAGAAACCTTCTGTCTCAATGTTCTGAAGTCAGTAACTGGCTTTTGGAAGGACAAAATAATTCTGCAAAGTTTACTCCTGCCTTATAAACAGGTCTAGCTGTGCAAAACATTTTGGGATGCAGCATACATCAATTGCAGGCCGCGTAAATGATTGCATCTCAGTTCCAAAGGTGGAGGATGAATGCCTGCCTTCTGCAGCTGTCCTGCTCTGGGAATTGCCATGCAAACAGCAGCAGGAAATTACCAGCACCTGTGCAAATAGACATAGGTAGGTAAAACAGAGCTTATGACCTTGTCCTGGTTTTGGCTGGGATAGAGTTAATTTTTTCCCCAATAGCTGCTTGGGGACTGACTATCAATCACCAGGTATCAATCAGGATATCACCAGGAAACAAGCAGCAATTGCTGTGTTGTGCATCACTTGTTTTTGTATATTCTATTATTATTTCCTCTTCCTTTGCTGCCCTGTTAAACTGTTTTTATCTCAATCCACGAGGTTTTTGTCCCCGATTCTCTCCTCCATCCCACCTGGCAGGGGGGAGATGAGCGAGCAGCTGTGTGGTGCTTAGCTGCCGGCTGGGGCTAAACCACGACAGACCTACCATGAAGAGAAGATGATCTCCTGCTGTACGAGTGCTCTTCTGTGTGATTTTAATGGTAGCAAATAGGATAAGACTAAATAGAAGAAAAGCTCGGGCTCAGAATTACTCCAATAAATGTCTAAACTGAAAAATAATTGTAAAGAGGAAAGATAAGCATTATTGAATTTGTGGGTTTAATTCTCCTGCAGTTGATTACCTGGAGATTTACAGAATGGCTATCACGACTGTCCCATTTCAAATGAGAACTGAAACAACTTACATATTGACAAAATACTTCATCTAAATCTTTCTAATTAACCAATTAATTCAAGATTTCTATTCCTCCTTACTACCAAGTAATAAAAGATGAACGGAACATTTGAAGGGGCAGAGAAGATTCATTTATTTTCTTTACTAACACTCTCTTTGATCTTATTTCTAAGGCTGAAGAATGGCTTCCTAACCAAAAACTTTTGCTTAGTGTTTTATTCTCTATTCATTGGTCATATTTTTTAAGGTGATTAAAGATTATACACACAATCTACGAAAAAAGCCCACAGCACATTCACTATATCACTTGTTTTAGCAAGCTGATTTCTAGCCAAATTAGATTCTGGTATCTTTGCCACCAGTTACTTTAAACTCAGGAAATGAATACCTTATTTATGAAAAGATGAAGCAATTATAGGAACAGCTGTAACATCATAAACATAGTACACCCAGCAATATTAAGCCATAAAAATTCATCTACGCTGGCAAGTATCCAACCTGGAGACAACTTCATTGTTTCACTTGTACTTAACCAAAAGTTACCATGGTTCAATATAAAAAAAAAATTGAACAAATAAATTAATGAGCATGTATGCACATACAACTGAAGCCAAATATTAATTGGAATATGTATTTACTGTGTATTAACATATACACTACAAAGGTTACCATATGTACTTAACCTCAGGTATGAAAGATTAGTGCGAGAAGTGACATGCCCAAGCCTTCGGCCATACATGTAGATTTATTTTTTTTTTAAATGGCATAAAAAGTCTTAAGAAAACTAGTATTAGATGGAAGTAACTCCATAGGATGGTTTTAGTGATAGCTGTCCCTTAACTAGCCTTTTAGTTAGGAAGATGGATTTAATTGCTAGCTAATACTCTTGACTTTTTTCCCTGATCAGACTTTTTTTTTTTCCCCTAAATGGCCTCGTTTATGTTATTACTATAAATAACATTTGTGGTAGGTGATAAGATAGCAACTGAACATGACATAAGTTATTGACTCAAATACTACTTCTCTTAGAATCCTTTATCCATCTTTACTGTGAACATGAATTAAATTGACCTTTCACTAATTATTTTCTTTATGTTGAAAGTCTACGTGCATGGGAAAGCAGCATCCATGTTGTATAAGGTATGCCTATAAAGCAACAGGATGCTAAAGCAAGTTGGTGTACTGTGCACAGATCACTGCAGATGTGTTCACATAGCTGCAAACCATTGCGTTAACATGGTAATATGTTGAACCATCTGCCAACTGAGCTGTTGCATCTCACCAAGCCTACACCCTCTTTCAAAATAAAAAACATTAAATTAGGCCACTGTGCACAAGTCACAGCTGGAGAAGGCTAACCAAAACCGCTGGTTACTCTGACTCACGTAAAGGCACCTTGCTAAGCCACTGTTGTCTCGATGCAGTATGCTCACATGATTACAATCAATTTCAGTGTAGTTAAAAGACAATTTGAAATAACATGTAGACATTTGTTTGTCTGTCTTATTCAGGCTTAGTTTAACTAGAAATAATGCAAAACCAGCTTTCTACTAGATTACGTCTGAACAGCTCCACAATCTAAATGTTTGTCTGATTTTCTTCATTTTGACATGGAACATGAAGGTAAGCGAATATTTAATTTGTAAAGGTAGAATAAATAATCTTATGGAGGAAGAATGAGCAGACATCCCTAAAAATAACTAGTTTTGTATTACCCAGGGAAAGCAAAAGATTGAAGATGAAAGGAAATGCAGAATGCCACACAAACCACCACACATGAACTCTGTGCTGACATGGACAGGTAAAAAATGTGTATGATAAACAAATATGTTTTCTCAACATTTTATCAATAAATATTCTTTTAAAATACAGAAAACTTCAGCTTTCTCTGGTCTGTATCTTATCCAACACAGTAGCCCTGCACAAATCTAAGACTGAACTTGACATGACCGGCGTGAAAACTTAAAACAACGTCAGAGGACTATTTCTATGTGTAACATACAACGTGCAGATCAAGCTCAAGGAAAACGTAATAGCCAAAGAGATTAATTCTAAGAAAAACAACTAAACTGTGGGTGACTGACAGGTAAGAAGCAACTAAGTCCTTATTTTGGGCCTCCAGAGGACAAAAACCATTGAGAAATTGTTTCATTTTTACAATTACTTTTTTTTTTCTTTAAACAAAGCTCACATGCACAGCAAAGCCCTCAGAAATGCTGTCAGCCACATCCGTTTTCCACATTTCATCAAAAAAGTTAAATGGGGGACATTAAGACTATTATGTATTTATGCAGTTTCAAAGCACTACAGATTCACATCCATAATCGCCGAGAGCGGCACGTTGCACGAGGGCCCCACAGCAAGAGCGCTCAGGGGGGTAGCCGTTGCAATACTGCTGCTCTAAACGGCTCCTCATTTCAGAGCTCCCAGAGCCTACTGCTTCTCGCAGTGACTGCTCATCCGATCCTGGGAATTTCCCAAGCGGGCAGCCCTTGGGAAACCCGCTGCACCACTGACTAAGACCCGCTGTGCCCGGGCTCAGTGGGGCGGCTGCTGAGGGGACCTCTGCTCTGAGCCTGCGAGCCCAAGCTGCTGGGACAGCAGACTGCCCCGAGCAAAAGCTCTTAGGTTTGGGTTCTTTTTTTGGGGGGGAGCCCCTCGGCTCCCCCCTATCCCTTACTCCCCAGTCGTACGGGCAGAGGGGGACAGGTTGCTCAGACAGAGCCTCAGCAAACCCGCAGCGGCG
>NW_010514620.1:0-3179 GCF_000687285.1 Phaethon lepturus
TGTGAAGTCCATCCTTCTCCCGCACACTACACATCTTGATATTCACTTTTTCCTGTGACCACAACTGTATACTGCAGGTTGCACTCTTCTGCTCTACCTTTGGCACCCTACTTACAACTGTAAGCAAGTCATCCTAAGATAAAGTTCATACAGAACAAGTTGTGGCATATTAATTCCATTTTTAAAGGGAAGAAAAGCAGTGTGGTTTTGGTGGTGGTAGTGATTTCATTTATTTATTTATTTATTTATTTATTTTTATTCCAGCATTTCCACATTCAGAACTGCAATTACTGGCACTATCCCTTAGGTTTTTGATGCTCTGCTTCCACTGTTAACTTCAGTCTGAGTATCAAAGCTCTTACATACATATAAAGAATCAAAGCAACAGTGATTGTACAATAATCACCATCCCCACTTAGCAAGGGCTCATATATCTCCGCCTGTCTGCAGAATTACAAAACAACAGAAAAAAAATCTATTTTAAATGTAAACCTAAAACCCTGACAACGTACAATTCCAAATGCATTTCTGCTGACAAGCACCAAGTCCAGCAGCTCAAACTTCTCCCTCCCTGAACCTTCTCTACAGCGATGGTCTGCCGCCAGGAAAGCCAGTCTATGGACCATTGCCTAGATAAACAACTTGCTATATAAGGCCCCATGCCTTAGACATGAGGCAATCTCAAAGGTTACAATCTTTATTTTAACACACCATTACCTTGAATTTTAGAAGACTCTTCCTCGTTCATGCAGAGGATAGTCTCCCACCCTTCATAATGAAGGTATCTGTTAAAACATTTGGAAGTGACTAGTAGGGTGAAAACTAAGTTTCATTTCTTACAGATTTTTTAGAATGAAACAAACTATATCTAAAAAGTGTAGATATGCTTTTTTATTTCTTTTGCAGTTCAGTGGAATGGGGAGGGAAAAGCATCTCTGCTTTGTATATTAAAGTGCAAGCATCTGTCCTACTGATGATATTCTAGGGAAGCACATTAGCATAAAATGTAACGATGTCAAATAAGTGGATGTGAAATAGGGACTGCGTAAAGACACTATTTCGAAGCCTGACAGAAACATCACTGTTTAGAAATGCAAATGAAACCATTATGTTTAATCATTATATGAAAATATGAACAGTTCAGCATATTTTCCGGCCCTGATGGCAGTTAATGGTATGTATGCTTATGTAAATAACTACTATTAAAGCTAATGCTGAATAAAACCTAATAAATTCATACTAAAGCAACTGATTTAGTACGCTTTTAAACCCCAGCAGTGCTCACATTTAGAAAGGAGTGCATGCATTCTTATGTTTAGAACTCAGTACTGTTACAAGTCACTGCAATTCCATTAATTACCATGCATTAATGAAAATAGGACACATACAAAAAAAGTTATTGCCTCTCAGCAGTTTTCTTTAAAGACAAAATATAGGGGTATTACCATCATGGGGCCTTGAGGGGAACTTATCAGCAACATAATCTTTATTACTACAACTATATTCCCTATGCTATAACCTGTTGGGATCACCCTGCAAGGGCTCGACCTTAAGGAGAAGGAGCTGTGGCATTGAGAAGCTGGTAAACAGCTGGATATCTGCAGGGCTCAGCCTTGAGGAGAAGGAGCTGTGGTAAACAACTAAGAGGAAGCAAAGGAGCGCGTGGACATACAGAGGCAACCAATCCTGCCTCTGTGAGAGTCGCGTGGACTTAAAACAATAGCCAACCGGGTAGCACTTTTAGGCATGTGAATGGGCTGTATTTGTATAAAAAGCAAGCTTTGCTAACAATAAAGGTCTTTGGCTTGAATCCCCGCCAGAGTCCGTGCCTTAATACTCCACAATAACCCTGGGGTTTTGTCCCAAGGGGCTAACCTTTACGTAAAACTCTTGACATATACACAATGAAAATTACTATACTGCCATCAGTAAAACCTTACCACTTTCACAATTAAAAATTCATTTAAATAAACATATACACACTAGTATGTGAACTGAAAAATGTAGATGCAAAGTGAAAAACTACAATTCCTGAAACTAGAGCGAGATATAATGCGAATGAAATTAAGGATGAAAGGTACAGATTGAAGTCTTGTATGAAGTTCTTGTATCTGGATAAATTCCATCCGGTTTTACACTTACACTTTTAATGACCTCCTAGAGAGCCATGGAATTAAGACTTCAAGGACACTATTCGTTCCTCTTTGGATGTTTTCTCCAATTCATTGGCATTATTTGTTTGTTACAAGAAAGCTTCCTAGCCTGGTACAGCCCTCAGATTATTATCAGTTACTGATTTTTCAGGTAGGCAGTGATGAAGTTGCAACAAGAAGCTCGAGGGCAAGAGAGACTTCAGGGCCTTGGGATCACTGGGGTCAGCATGCCAATATTTGAGGAGGGATGGTGTGCTAGCAAGGTCCTTCGGACTGCCATTTCAGTGGAGGTAGGGGATGGAGATCCATGTGGCAGTAAAGACACAAGTGTTATTGATGTGTTAGAAACCACGGAAGCACCTGAGAACGGTCACATAGGAATTAGGACTTCTCCCCCCAAAAAGGTGGCAGGATCAATAGCCCAACTGAAGTGCATCAACACCAATGTACACAGCATGGGCAACAAACAGGAGCAGCTGGAAGCCACTGCTGCAGCAAGAAAACTATGATATAGTTGCCATCACGGAAACATGGTGGGATGACTCGCACAACTGGAGTACTGCAATGGATGGCTATAAACTATTCAGAAGGGATAGGTAAGGAAGGAGAGGTGGTGGGGTAACCCTGTATGTTAGGGAGTGTTTTGACTGTCTAGAGCTTAATGATGGTGACGATAGGGTTGAGTGTTTATGGGTAAGAATCAGGGGGAAGGCCAACAAGGCAAATATCATGGTGGGAGTCTGTTATAGACCACCCAACCAGGATGAAGAAGCAGACAAAATATTCTATAAGCAGCTGGGAGAAGTCACACAATCGCTAGCCCTTGTTCTCATGGGGGACTTCAACTTACCACTAGGAGGTTCGTGGAGTGTGTGGAAGATAACTTCCTGACACAGCTGGTAAGTGATTTAGCAGAAGCCATTATGTCAGAAGAATCCTTTAAAGAACAGTAATTTAAAAAACTGAACTGAATAATGAACTCTCCTGAACAACAGTTATTATGAGATTGATTTATTGAAAGTGTAT
>NW_010514621.1:0-53905 GCF_000687285.1 Phaethon lepturus
AACAGTGCCACCTCCCGGACGGCCGTCAGAGACGGGGATGTCCCGGCTCTGCACTGACGTGTCCCACGCGTGTTACTTGCCAGCAGCTGCCGTGAAGTCCCACACATGGACTTCTCGTGAAGTGCTGGACGGTGCGGGGCTGCAAAGGGGAAAATCAGCTGCAGCTTACACCTACTCGGCGCAGCAGCCAGGAATGGTCGTTGGTGTGCAAAGGCTGGCCCAGGCAAGGATTTTTGTACTTCTTGCAAACACCTCAAGTCTTCAATACTTTTCATCTGCATAGGATGAAAAGAAGTCCCGATCTCACTGCCTCTACCAGGGGTGGGGGGGCTCAGAAGATAAATTGTTTTGATTCATTGGGGGGGGCAGGACAGATCCTCTTTGGTAAGCTTAGGTTGTCTAAATGCGGATATTTACATTTCATAAAATATTAATTAAAGGCAAAGGTATTTTGAAATGAAAAGCACATTCCTATAGCACTGGTGTAAAGCTTTCTCCTTAGGAACAGGCCAGGATTTCCTGGTGTGAGTGGGTATCCATTGCCCCATCCTCTAGGCCCGTGATTTATTAACAGCAATTAGCACAGGACATGGGCTGCTGCGCAAGGCAGCATGTATGTAGTCAGGCAGCCCTGCTGGGGCTGTGCTGGATGCTGCTGTGAATGCCTCCTGAGCCAGGATGATGTGCAAGCAGCACACCTGGGTGGCTCCTAGAGATGGAGAGTTGGCTGGAGAGCGAGGGACTTGCCTGGGATACTGTGGAAAAGGCTGTCCTTCAGGAGGCCAGCAGAATAAGGTTTCAGCTTTGGAGGAAACCTTAGTTTCCCTAAAGGATTGGGTTCACAGCCTTATTTTTCTTGTTGCCCTTGAGTTTCCATGAAGCTGAGCAAGCTCCAGGACAGTCTTGCATGTGAGTGGCAGTTGCACAGCAGTTTAGGCAGCTCTTAACCTCCTGCCTTGTTTCCCTGCACCTGGCTACAGCACTCCTATGACCCCTGCAGAGCCAGCTCAAGAAGTTAAACCAGCAGAAAGCACAAGGCAGAAGTGAGCAGCTTTTTGCTGGCTCAGTTTGGCGAACAGGCATGCAGCAGAGCACGGTAGACCTAGTGTGGGTGTGTGGGAGGGGATGGGAGCACACAGCTGAGGTAGCAAGGGCATGATCACAGCCCCAGTGGCCTTGGTGCTTTGCTGTGCTCTGGATGCTGTGTTTGTGATGGCCTCCAGTGCAGCTGGGGCAGGCCTTCAGCAGCAGGGTGCACTTCCTGAGGCATTATCAGCTGCTTCAGTGTAATCTCAAGAGATGCTCAGGACCTTATAGACTGTATTTTTGCTCTCTAAGGAAACAATTTATCTTTGCAGAGGTTCCAGTAACAGTGAGGGGTGTTTTATTTTTCTCTAGATAGTACAAAATACACTCATGCAATACAGCAGACCAGCTTTCTAATCTTCCCTCTGTTGTACTGCTTTGGCAAGTTCTTTGGATTTATATACGTATCTCACAGTGTTCCCCATCCTTCTCACTTTCATCCTATGGTGTTTCCTGTGGGTATAGTTACTACTGAGGGAACAGGAGTGGCAGGAATGTCTTGAAATGGCTGTGATTGATGGAAAAACCTTGTAGTGCCTCCTGAGTAGCACTTCAGCCTGTGGTAGGGCAATGCAGAAACACTACAAAGCTTTTGATGTGAGGAATGCTGCATCCTGGGACCTTGACCCTTCAGCTGGGATGAAGGTTTTGTTGTATGAGCCAGGCCAGAGAACTGGCTGAGCCTAAAATAAGTAAGTAAAGCTACAGTGCAAGTCCAGTGTGTTGGCACAACCAGGAGTTCCTTCAGCTCATTTTGCTGCTGAAGCCCCATATCATAAATGTACAACTTCATAGTTTGGTACTTTCTTCCAAACGGCTCATGATGAGTCTTCTTACCAGTCCTCTCTGCTGTGTGATCCCACTCTGTATCTGGGAGGCTCCTCCATTTAATCTGTCCTTTAGCCACCACCCTTTCCAGACAAACTGCTTTGCTTGGTCTGGCTGCTTCCCCTGACATCAAGATCATCAAACTTTAACATTTGTCTGTTGGCTCTGTCTCACCTGTTTTTGAGGCTTCATCCTAAGTGGAAGGTAAAAAATGGAAACCTTTGCAGAGAAAATACCTCTCAATCCTGATGGTGACATCAATTGTGTGAAGGTCTGCACAGAGAGATTGTGATTTTGGTCAAGCCAACATAGAAAAATTTCCCTGAATTGTTGTCACAGATGGACTAGGATTTTAATTTTTTGCTGCAGAATACTCTGGTGTGGTTAAACTTGGATACCCAAGAGTCTATTGAGTGTAAGTTTCTTACCTTGTCTGTACTTAAGGTTTGTGTCCACATTGCTCTCTGCTGGCCAGTGGGAACAATTTGCTATTGTAGATACTACTATATGAGTTATACTATATGAGATTTTGCTTGCTTGTGTGAGCAAGCAGCAGTGACTTAGAAGTGGAAGAAATCCTGCAATGTTGTTTGCTTGCCACCTTCGGCAATTGCAGTACCAAAGCTCATTGTAGTAGTGGATCTAGGCCAGTTTGTTTATTTGTACTCATCTGCAAGGCACTGATATATTTTTGAACTCTTGTGTCTCTTGTTGTGTGTTTACCCTTGGAGATGTTGATGGAAGAGTTAGGGTTGGAAAACTATTGTGTATTCCTGATCTGGATCTGCAGTTCCCTAACATCCAGGGAGACCTTGCATTTGATGCTGCTTTCCTGTTTCTTAGGGAACAAACCAAGCTATGAATAATAAATACAAGCTCTGGGGCAAAACTGTTTTCCATTCATAAAATTCAACAGTAAAGACTGAGTAGTAGTTTCTCAGCCTGCTGCAAAGCAATAGGAACTCCATGTTGGGACTAGAAAGCTACTGACAGCTTCAGCTTTTGCTGTGCCACAGTTTATTAGTTGGTTCACCTTTGATTTTTATCTAGATACAACAAAGGTGTCTCCAGCTAAGTGATGCAAATTTAGTGTAGTTTCCAATCTGAGCAGTTGGAACTTGAAAAAATAAAGGCAAAACAAAGCCCCTTCCTTCTGTTGGCTTTTCTCTTGGCTTTCAGAATGGGAAATAGCTGGGCCATAACTTGAATAAATCAAGTAGAAAGAACAGATGACAGTTATGGCATTGTGTTTTGGACTGAATTAAAACCTATTGCACAGACACTGGAGTTTCTGCTTCGGTGAGATGGGGTGAGAAAGAAAATTACTGGCATCCTGTGATTTGATGTGGTCCTGATCCTGTAGTTATTTGGGTTTTGGCATGTGAGGGGTCCTGTGGGAGCTCAGGCAGATCCCTGCTGGGAGGGAGGAGGGGGTAAATTGCTGCCAGCACAGTGGTGTAGAGGTTGAGGAGGATCTTTGATTTGGATGCTCTAGTAAAAAGCATCTCAAGCATTCAGTAGGAAAACCTGGTTATGACTCACTCTCCTCCTGCCCTGGAGCAGCCTGTTGTTTTCCAAACTGATGTTTGTCAGGTGGTAGGAGGAGATGAAGTTTTGCAAGGGGCAAGAGAGAATCCTGGATCAAAGTTGTTTTTTTTTTTTTTTTCAAGGTAAAGCTGTATTAAATTGGGGAGAAGCAAATCAGCAACAGTGAAGAACAATCTGTGCATTTTATCACTCTGCTAATCCCAGCTGTAAAACTTACCATAGGAAAGCTAATAAAATGGGAGCCACACAAGTAAACAGAGGGCACAGGTTTATCAGCAAACATTTATTTTGGCTCTGGTGGAGCCACTCTCCTGATCAAAGCAGTTGGAGTTTGAACCTCTTTTAAGTTGTTCCCTGCTTGGTCTGGGAGTGGCCTGCTCTTTGCATTGATGGCATCAGTATCCTCTGTGAAGCTGAGTGGAAGAAGAAAACTATCGGTAGGGAGAAGGAAAGCATGTGTGAGGCTGCTGTACTGCAGTGTGAGACAACAGTAGCTTATTTTAGCTTTGCCAGCCGTTGCCTGGTTTAGGAAAACAACCTAAGGCTTATTGTATAACTAGATAGTACACGCATTATCACAAGGCCAACAGGGAGTGCTTTACCATCTTTCAGGCTCATGCCTAGCAGACTGAGTAGCTCTGCAACCCTTATCAACAAAATACCCTGCTGGCAGAAATCCCCCTGAGCCTCAGGCTGGGCCCTTTGGGGAGCCTCTTCTCCGTCTAATCTCTTTGTTCAGGGTTTCCCCCCTTCTCCAACTAGAGATGCTTGAATCTCTCTTGGCAATTAGTCTCCTGGCTGAAATGAATTGCTCTTCTCTGATCCTTTCAGACTCCATGGTTGGTGTCTGGCAGGGGGCTCACTTGGTGAATGTGGTGTTCTCACTCAGTCCTATTTGTGGGGGAAATACTTAAAGAGCTTCAGGGAGCAGGTAACATGGGTGAGGGAAGTAGTAGTGTCATGGAGAGGCAGAGGGAGGAGAAAGCTTTAAGGCCTCAGGAGCAGGATCTTTCTATGCATCTCAACTTTTTGGGGAGATTGTAGACACCCATGTGCTTGAGTTCAGGCCAGCTCCTAATGTGTTTACACTAGAGAGGCCTGAGACAAGTGGGGAGCTGGGCTTGAAGGTACCTGCTCATACTGTGGCTTTCTTCAGGCTGAACAGCAAGGCAAGAGAGCAGACAGTGGGATGTTAACCCTGTGTGTCTTAGTCTGCAGAGGATTGCTTCATAATATGTTTTTTTAACCATTCTTATTTTTAAATGAGACTATATTTTCTAGGCAGAGCTAGGCTGGAGTACTTGTTTTTGAGGGCCTCCCTGGAGCAATCTTGAAGGCTGGCAGAACAATCCAAGGAAGACTTTCCCCTCCCTGTCCCAGGGGACCATATGTGACTTTCTGTCCTCATATCTGCCACAGCTAGCTCTCTTGGCCTGTGTCGAGGAAGATACTGCATCCATCATGAATGGTCCAGGAAGAACCGTGGCGTGTGCCTCAGCCTGAGAGCTGCCCTCCAGGGGATCCCCATCCTACTGCTGCACAGAAACGAGGGTCTCTGCAGTGTACAGCCACGTAAGAAGGCTGGGTGGGTGAGAGCTAGATTGGTGGGTGGGCCTTTGTGCTGATCTAGGGATGTGCAAGTGTAAATGAGTGGTGGGAGCTCTGTTCATGTCTGGCAGTCTTGGACTTTGCCTGCCGGGGTACAGAAGTTTTTGTGACTAGGCTGTGTGTGACTTGGTAGAAACATTTTAGTAGCAGTTTCATCACAGCTTTAACTGATTGAGTGTATTTGTAGCATGCTGGTCATCATGTTTGCTGGAGCCCTGTAGGAGCTCTTGGGGACCAGACTTCCAACCCTTCTGTCTTACTGAAGCATTTGTCAGTCCTGAGAAGGTTAGTTCAGAATAATCTGCTAAAGAGACTGGTGTCTATATTCTAGGCGGATCCTTCATCATAGTCCATTGCATGAGAGCTGAGGGTAAAGGTAGCTTCATGCTTTACCGTTCTAGTGTACTCTGGGACAAAAACTTGATTTTTTTTTTTATTGGAATAACACCCTTTAGATGTACTGTTCCACTTGCTCCCCTTTCTTATGCTGCAGAGCACTATCAAAAGAATAAAATGGAGCCACTCTGGGATTATTTTAGGGATACACTGGAGACAGTAGAATATGGTATATGAGAAATTTAAACAATGGTTCTTTATGGAAAGAGTAGCATCTTTCAACATAATAGAAGTAACAGCATAAAGACACTTCCAGTTTAGGCAATCTTGCAAGCAAGGGCTGAAAGTGGAGAATCTGGCTGTGGGGTTCACTTTTGCCTCATCTCCCTGACTTCAAGGAGAGCTGGCTAGAAATGTGCAAATCCTTGTTTTGGCAAAACCCAGCTGCATCCTTGCTCAGGCTGCAAATCCCTGGAGGACACTGCTGTCACCCTTGTACAGCTTAGCTATGTTCAGAGCCTGGATATTGCCCTTACCAAGCTTTCTGAGGATATTTCAGAAGGACAACTGCAGTAGCTGCCAAATGTACTTGAATTCTAGTGTGATAGTGTGAATACACCACAGACATTCTGGGACAGCAAGGGATTCGTTAGCTGTGCTGGGGTCAATGAAGATAAGCCCTATTTTTACTTGACCATGCACAAATGGCATCTGATTAGAAACATGAATTCAAGGAGGAAACAGGCATTTCTGAAGCTGAAAGGGCAGAGCCCTTTTTTAATTTAGAGAGCAGATGAGGCCTTGAGCTGCTAAGCCCTGAATGACTTTTAGACAAGTTCCATGGCTCTGTGATATGACAAACATACATTTCTCTGCTATGGAGAAACCTCCAGTTTAAGCCTTGGAGTGTGATTTTAAGATTTAGTCTTGGTTCTTCAGCTTAATTCCAAGACAAAAAGAGCAAGCAATTTTTTGTGATAGGAAGCCAAATGTTCAGCTGGTGCTGGGAGCAAGGCTTGCAATACCTGTGTGTGAGCTGGGCAGTGAAGGGTCAGCAATGTAAGATCCTGAGGGCCTGAAATCTGATGCTATAGAGATTAAATTCCCACTTTTTGGGCAGCTGAGACCTCCTGCAGCAGCTTCTTGCTACAGATGCTCTAGGGGAGTCCCTGCTCCATGCAGTGGCAAATGTTGGCTTGTTTGCTGTGGTGGGCCTGGGATCCTGCCAGGCATGCCCCAGGGTGTAAGGAGCCTGGTGAATTAGACTAAGAGGATCTTGGCTATTATGTGATTGACTTCAAGTAGAAGTGCTTAATCTAGCCCTGGGTTTGTTTTTCATCTTGAGTCTTTCATCAGATAACAGACCAAGAATCTTGGTGGCAGGAATTTGGGTTTTAGTCATGCTTTTGTTGTGTGGTTGTGGTGGAATGGAATTAAGCAAATGGTCTCTTGTGTGAATACTGTTGCTGAATGCAGTTTTATTAACTTCTCGAGATATGGCTCTTCTGTTATCGTATGGCAATTGGGGGGAGAGAGGTGAATCTAAAGAGCTGCTAATGTGAGGAGAAAAAACTGAGCTTGTCTGTATTGTGATACTCTTTTATTAGTTATGAAGACCTAAAACACAGCAATGGTGGTGACTTGGATGAAGTGCTTCCAAGACAGCATCAGCACTTTAGGGTTGAACCCAGATCTGGGGAGTGGTGGCCAAAGCTGTGATGAACCCCCTGGCTGCCTTTTTTCAAATCAGGGTGTAATAGAAATGGACTGAAACAGTAATGTATTAAATATCCCATTTTTGTGGTGCTTGCTGGTTCATGTTCAACAGTGGTAAGCCTCCCTAATGTGAGTCAGGCCTCAAAGACTTGTTCACCTTTGGGGTGGCAGGTGAGAATTTTGCTGCATGGGAGGGAAGCAAGGGACTATCCTTGGCTGCTAGCTGTTGGCTGTGCTGTAGCACTGGTCATCTGTGCAGCAGGGACGCTTTTGCTGCTGAGGAATTTTTGAGCTGCAGCATGTGCGTGTGTAGGATGGAGGCCATGTGGCAGAGCTCCTGTGTGGCCAGCTGTGAGCCACAGCTGCCCTAGCTGTACATGCTGAACCTTGCCAAGATGAGGCATGCAGCCCAATGCTCGCTACCACCCTTTGTAAGCCTGTGCTCAGCTCCAGAACTCTCCTGTGGCTCAGATTCCTGCCCATACCTTTCCAAATCAGAACTCAACCCTACTCCTGATCCTTCTGCTACGTTTTGAGTCTCCCAAACAGGTCTCTACACTCTCCAACCCAAGGTCCTAATCCTATGTGCTACCCTATGCTTGGTTATCTACCTACCCATCAGCTATGCCAGCTGCAAAGGCTCCTGGAATAAGAGGGTTTGAAGATGTGCTGCACCTGGGAGTGTAATTTGGGTTTACTTCTCCTGGGGCTTCATGCTCAAAGCAAGAAGCAGTTTGTTCTCTGCTAACATAAAACGTGTGTCAACATGACTGATATTTCATATTTTTTAAAAAGTGCTCATTTAACTTGTTTCCCTCAATCTTTTTTCCCCTTCCTTCTTTCCCCACTTTAAGCTTTGGGTAAATCCTAGAATCATGAGGAAAAATTAGAAAAAAAATATTCTTTCATTATGAATTTATTGAGAAGCAAGAGCATGTATCTTAGGTACAGAATGATTCATATATCACTTAAAAGTCATTAAAGAACAAATTTCCAGGTGTACTCCAGAAGACTTGAGTGATATGAATCCAGTGATAGGAGATGGATCACTGGAAAAAAAAAAGCATGTTCATCCTGTTTGGCCTTTGTTCTGTGGTTATAACAAAATCTATACCAGTGGAGGCTCCAGACAGACCCCAGGGAAGATTGAAAATGTTGAGTCCTTTAACTGCATAATATGTGGTACATATGAAAGTCTTTAGCCTGGGTTAGAAATTGATACCTCCATAACACTGCAAAAAAAGTTTTCTTGCCTGTTCTGCCTCATGTTATTTTCATCCTAAAATGAGAATGTTCATATCAGATACTTTCTACTTGAACCTGTATATATTAGAAGCAAAAAGTGGGCTACAGTGTGCATTTAGAGATAAAATTACCACTAGAGGGTCTAGTGACTTCTTGAAAATAGTGAATTATAAAGAGGAATATCATCAGAACCACTGTGTGGGGATTATTTCCTTCAGAATCATTGTAGCATGCAAGCAGCTCACTTGGCTTGAATAACTTTGGTAGTCTGTAGCTTTCATGAAATGGATTTGTTGCTAATAATAATCTAAATAATTTTTCACGGTGAAATCGGCACAAGCAACAGTTGCGTGATCTTCATTAGTCAGCTTTGCTGAGATAGTGTAATCTCCCTGTATGAAACAAACACAAAGCAAGAGATTAGCCCATCAGTAGTACGTAACTGCTTCTGTTTCTATGAGGGAGTACTCTTCCTAGAAACGGAATAACACTTTTCTCATCAAGTTCCTCCAAAACTTTTCCTATCCAAATGTTTCAGAACTGGTAAAGGACTTGCCCATATTTTCTGCCAAAATACTCTCATCAGGGATATCAATGCTGACAGCACAAGTTCAAAATTAAAACAGTGCAAGGGGAACAAAATGTTTTGATGCATAAAAATTCCTTTCAAATCTGTGTAACTTCTCATGTTTCTTATGAGCAAGCACAATATGGCCTGTGTGGTTTAGTAACTAGAAGGGGAAGAGGTGCTCAGTTGTCTGGCACTTCTCTTCCTTGGTTCTTGTTGTTCAGTGCCTATACAGTTATCAATATGAATTTTTATAAAAGCTCCTGTGATGACTTCCTATATAATAAAACAAGAGGTAGTTTCATTTCAAACTATATACTTAAAACTACTCAACTTGGGCTTTGGGGAGAACTCATGGCATCGCGGTGCAAAAAATCTCAACCTTAAAAGAAGTCATGGCTTTTATGCATTAGTCAAAACTGTTCTCTCCAGACACCTGGAGAAGAAGCACCGAGCAGGGGAGGTGACAAGGCTCATTAACAGATTTGGAGGAAGAGGTAAACTAGACTTCATTCACTCTAGATTGCTGGCACTGCAGTATTTCTTTCTGTTTTTCTGGAGTGTGGACGGGAGCAAAACCTGGGGTAGGGAGAACTTGGCAGCAGTGGCCTCCTGGCTTTGAATCATAGAAAGCTCTTGCCCTGCTGAGAACTCTTCTGGTTGTGGAGTGGGAGACACAGCTAGAATGAGTCGGGTGTCTTGGCATTTGCCTTTTACCATGGGATTTCTAAAGCAGCAACTGGCCTGTGTCCTCACAGAGAGGTTCAAGTTAAGTATAACATCCAAATTCAGAGAGGCCTAATGGCAATGTGCTCATGAGCATAGAGCTTTGTTGTAATTGCTGTGCAGACTGCGCAAATGTCCTTTGGGCTGCTCAGATGAGGCTATTCTTTGTAATGAGCAGAAGACGATTGCTGTGTGGAATAACCCCTTATTGCTGTCATGGAAGGATGATGTTATTTGCCTGACTGATTAATAAAAAAGGCTTCCTATTCCTTTTCTTAAAGTATGTTAATTCTTCAAAAGCTTATAGTTTCATTCATGGAAGGGAGTTTATGATAAATCATTTCCATGGCTTGTTAGTGATTAGATTTTTTTCTTCCTCTAGAATAATTTTTTGCTTATTGGTAAAAACTCTTATTAAAAGAGCATTGTGAACAGTCTTAGAATTTCTGGCTCCAAATTTAGCTAATATGCTCAGAACTAGAAACATCCACCGGTAAAACTCTTGGGCTTCCTCTTATTCTAAAGACCTATTTTCCAGTTTGTAGTAAAGGCCTTAGACATAAGTGTCCTCAGTATGTTAGTAAAGCTGCTCCTAGAGCAGGATGCTGACTGACACGAGCTTGGGCACTCCAGTGTGAGGCATTGCTCAACACAGCATCTCTAGGTGTAGCCTTTAGGGAAGCAGGCTGGTAAGGGTGGGATAACAGGCTGCATATGAGGGCCCAGCTCCTTGTGTGAAAGCCTTGGAAAAATGAAAGTTGTGGTTGCTGCTATCACCAAGGGATGACTGAGACATGAAACAGTAGCTGTTATGGAGGTTTGGTCTTCCCAGAAGCCAGCTATCTTCGTTATCACCTCTGCAGGTCTTGGCAAGCCTAGCTCTCTAGGACTCATATCTTTGTGCTGTATTCCTATTCTGATCCTGTCATCTTTTCCTGTATCTGGACCAGTCCAGTGCTGAGCAGGCCCCAGACCTCATCTTTCAGGTTCTGACATAGGTTTTAGGTCTGCTGCTGAAGAACGGAGAGCTTATACTGTGCTTCTCTCTGAGTAAATCTAAGGAGTGTTTGACCACCTAAACTGTGTGCTTTTGCAGTGGTGACTGATCCTTTCTTTACCACATTCTCCATGATTCTCCATCACCAGATGCCTTGATGATCCTGATCTTGCCTTCACCCCTTAAACCCAGTCTTTGTGTATGTGGCTAAAAATCCTTTGTTATTTACTGGTCAAATATAGCTTCATGTTGTGCTCAGTTCAGAAGGCACTATGGTGCATTCAGCACTTGAGACCAGTCTTGCTTTGCAATGTGATGTGGTTGACCTGCTAGAAGGAGACTTAGCTGAATGCAGAGAAGGCTGCTTGTAAAGGCCATCTGTAATGGAAAACTATGAAATTCAGAGCAGTGCCTAGAGTACTGCCTGTTTTCTCCCCTTTCTAAGAAATTATTTTCTTATTTTAAGGGTCCAGAAGTCCAGAGAATGTTCTTGGCCCAATAAGTTGTACTTTCAGTTGCAACCTAGAAGACCTCTGTATATGTACAGTGGAACACATACAACTGCAATAGCTATCTAAATTGCCTTTATAGCCCGTGAGGATGAATGAGCTGCTTCAAACTGTTCAGCCCACTAAGCAATGAGCTGAATTGCAGCTTTGGTCTCTCAGGAGTCCCTTGGAGCTGCTTCTTTTCTTTCTATTTTAAGAGTATTAGAGAGAGAACCTACTGAATAACTGTATGGCTGCATGACTTAGTGCTGGTAGAGGGGCTGGGCTGTCCTAAGAAAACCTGGATCAGTCTCTGGATGATGGTGGCTCTCTAATGCTTTAAGCAAAGCCACTTAATTTCATATGGAAAAGGATTAGTCATGTAAACACTATCAGATCCTGTATGCCAGCTGGGGGAGCTTGGAATACACTGATGTGATAGCTGGCAGTCCTCTGACCATACCTTGTCCAGACAGCCCTTCTACTTAGGAGCACAGCTGTGACCAACTTACCTGTGGGATTTCTTTGATTCCCAGTGTGACTGGTCCCTCATAGTAGAGGTGTTCTGAAAAGCAAAAATGGTGATGGGTGGTTAGACATGTAGGAAACAAGCAGCTGATTGTAGATGCTTTTCTGTGATAGCACTTCAAAGTGCTCCAGTGACAAGTGTTATGGAACTGCAAAGTGCTCTATACACAGTCTTGCAACAGCCCTCCTGAGAGAAATGTCAGGATGTGTACTGCCTTCTGGGGAGAGCAGGGCAGCGCCTGGGCTCAAGGAGGACCTGCAGTCCCTGTCTGAATGGAGGAGGGGGGCATGGCTTTGCACAACTGGGTGGGTGTTCCTATGTCAGCAGGCATCCTGCAAATGGGGAAATGAAAAGGGAGGGGGATTGCCAACACAAGTCCTTTAGCATGATCTATTAAACACCTGCAGCTGCAATAGTTGAACTATACTCTTTTGGTAACTTTAAGGAAAACCAGTCTGAGCTGAGTGTTTCTGTAGGTGTGGACTTCTGACTGCTTGCTGAACATGACCTTAAAGTAGTAAGAACATGTCTACCTCACTGATGAGGGAGCATTCACCAAGAAGTTACATGATGTGCTAAAGCCATCACAAGCTGTGCTGGTGACTGGAATAAAGCTCAGGAGTTCCACCTCCCAGTCTTCATCTCCCTAATTGTAAGGCATGCTTGTTTTTTGCTGTTGATGAAAGGGCAACTTTGGCATTAACGGACAGAATTAGGAAGCTGTTCTGCAGTTCCTCCTACTTTTTCATAGCTTACTGGGCCAAATTATTCAGACTTGACTGAAAATAAAACTTATAGAAGTTTTGGTATTTCAGAATTTCTTGCACAACTTGCCCTACAGAAGTTGTGGAAAAGTCTAAGAACTGTTTAAGGATTCTCTTTTGTAGGTGTCATGAAATATTCTTTACTGTGACAGTGACAGAGGAGTAAGTGTTTAATCATATTTAGATGAGTATGTGCTGGCATCTTGATGCTTGTCATTTCTAGAGAGTTGTTTTAGTCCAGTCTTATTGTGCTGGTGTAAACTGCTTCTTGTGAAAGGTTGGACAAAAGGTTTGTAAGCATGTTTATGCTGTATGGCCCATGCCACCATGCAGTGGGTATCTGACTTGGAAAAGAGTCAACAGAAGGTCTTCCCAACACATGCTATGAAATGTTAGTCAATGCCTTGTAACAAACTTAGATGAAAGTATCAGGATGATAAGATAAACTAGGAAAAGAGTAGGAGAAACCAGAGATGTTGCCAATGTTCTACACCTTTGCCTTAATGGGGAGCTTAAACATGATGCCCTGATGATCCTGGGAGGTGGAGAAGATGCAGGACTTCTCAGTGTTTCCCTGAAAAATCTAATACCAAACCAGAACAGAGTAAGTATGTTTTGGCTTCTCTCTCAAACTGATCAACCATGCTGCAGCACTCATACTGTACTCATGCCCCTCTGCATCTCTGGCTATTTCACCCAGACACCAAGAAGTCTTTTCCTTTTCAAAGAACAGCCACTATTGCTGCTTGCTTCTGTGCATGAAGCAAGAGCCCTGGAGTCTGACACATCTCTGTGGAAAGCGGTGACTCAAGATTTTTAAAAATACAGTACAGCCCACTTCTCAGTTCACAACTTCACTAGAGTCTAAATGGGAGCTAAAGGCACTGCAGACTGCGTGACTTGGGTGATGAGTGACTCTCTTGAGACTTGAGCTGTATGTGTGTTGATGTGTGCTAAACAGTATTGTGAGCTGCCCCTTCACAGTTGTGTGGACCATGCAATGGTGTGGCTCATGGTTTGAGTGTCCTTTCATTCAGTGGAGAGCCTTGTTTGACTGTCTCTCCTTCAGTCAATTCTGAGTCTAGCAAATCTTGGATGGCAGCAGAAGAGAGTGGAGAGGAAACTGGGCTGTAAACAATCACCCTTCCCCAAAGTTCTTCTCCACAGAGACATGGAAAGTCCCCTTGGATCACATGGCTTGTTAGGGTCTCACCTAGGCTCTTAGAAAGACATCCAGAATCTAAACATAGAGATGCAGCATTCAAGCTCTGCAAAGCCTGTATTTTAAAACGAAGTAGGAGTCATCAGGCCATAAATTCGCTTCTGAAATTATGGCAATGCTAATCTCTCCTTCAGTGTAGGTAGAAGCTATTTTTTTTCCCCCTTGCTTTTCTGTGACAAAGTAATGATTACATCAGAGCTAGATGAATGCAGTCTGAGATTCTACCTCAGCCCTCTCAGAAGTTTTCCTTGATGGCTCTGGCAGGTGGTAGCTACATCTTTGCTCAGTAATCAATGGAGTCACTCTCATGAGCCGTACTATCTTTTAGGGATCCTCCAACTGTGGAGTGAGGTGCTGTGTGTCCAGTTTGAGGTTCACATTTACTGCTTTATGCTTCAGTATTGCCCTTTTAGCTTTTTCTAACCATGGGTCTTGCAGTGTTTCACAGTTATTAATCATATGGAACTACTGGAGAGAGTCCAGTGAAGGGCCACTGATATGATTAAGGGACTGGAACATCTCTCCAATGAGGAGAGGCTGAGGGGGCTGGGACTGTTCAGCCTAGAGAACAGAAAGATTAGGGGAGAGCACATCAATATGTACAAATACCTGAAGGGACAGTGTAAAGATGATGGAGCCAGGTTCTTTCCAGTGGTTCCCAGGAACAGGGACAAAAGGCAGTGGGCATAAACTGAAATGCAGGAGGCTCCCCCTGAACATCAGGAAAGACTATTGCGAGTGTGACTGAGCACTGGCAGAGCTGCCCAGAGAGCTTGTGGAGTCTGCATTCTTGGATATATTTGAAAACCCTGGTGGCCCTGCTTGAGTAGGTGGGAGTTAGACTGAATGACCTTCAGAGGTCCTTTCCAACCTCAACCATTCTGTGGTTCTGTAACCAGGCCTCTAGTTACAACTTTCCTTGCTTCAACAATGCAGGGCAGGGGCAAGGAGGACTATGCTGCTTTGGTAGTATGTCCTGATAGGAAAGCAAGGGCAGCTTTCATTTTCAGCTAGTTGAGACCTGCCAGGAAATAATACGGATCCATAGATCTGCTGAATTTTATCATTCATATTCACTTTGGACCATGGCAACCTCCTCAGTGCCTATACTGGCTGGATCAGGCTTTTCAAAACCCATTCAATGTTCCTGTCACATGAGGATTTCTGCTATAATTCCAGAAATGTAAACATCCTCCAAGGCTTTAAGGACTATAGTTTATCACAGCATTCTTCATATACTCATACATTTTTCTCCATATATTTATACATTTTTACATTCCTCCATTGAAAGAGGATGAACACATCTGCTGCAGTAAGTGTAACTGTTGCAAACACTGAGCCTAGCTCATAGAAAGAATTTTGTGGTCTTTTTAGTGCAAGCCCAGATGTAGTTACAAAAAATGTGTGAACATTGTGAACAGCATAAATCATGAGTGCATTTTTCCAATTAAAAATTCCCCTATGTCTTTATTGCTCTGTTGGTAAGTTATAGTATCTGTCAAGCATGCTGGCATCACATCACATCTGTGATGTGCTTTCAGTCCACTTTCTGCTTTCAACCCTTTTTCTTAAAGTCTTAACTGAAGGTGACTTCAGTAGAGCACCCTAGAAAACATTTCTAATGTACTACTGATTCAATGTGATGATAGTGTATTTGTTGTAGTACCTTTTCACTGTTGCTTCTACCAAAAGCAACTTAGTCCTTTTCCCTGCCACTGAATAGGCCTCTAGTAGCTTCCAGTCTGAAGCAGAGCTTTCAAATGTGTAAGCAAGAACTTCTTGAGGATTATTTCAAGTTAGTAGTTATCATTTATCGTGAAGATGCCTCTCATTCCTGACAAAACACCTATAATGAAATTCTCACTCCTCTTTCTCAAATCTTCCTTGCACTGAAAATCTTTAAACGTTCTCACACTCTTGTACTATATAAAGGCCCTGTACATCTGCACCCACCTCTTCCTTTTTATATGTTTTAAATCTCTTTAGGACTTAAATGCTCCATATTGGAGTTCTTCTAGGACATGATCTTGTACCCATGCAACTGACAACTTCTGTGAGTTTTAGGGATGCAGGAATGATCTGAATAACTGCCAGCTATGAGATATATCCTTGAGTGAGAAAAATGTATATAAATACATAGATGGGTGAAAAACATCCACTCTTTATTGGGGAGGAAATAGTGAGATGAAGGGGTTAAGCAAGATGGCATTGTCTATCAGCCCAAAGACCTAGCTTTATGGTGTAGCTGCTTTCTTAAACATGTACCTAAACTCTTGGTGTGATACCCAGTTCTGTAATTCATGTTATGTTCTCTACTTTTATTCACAAATACTTTTTAGAAACTTGCTCACTGTAACACCTACTGAAAGAGGCAATAATGTAAAGAATGGAGGCCCGAAGCAAAAGGGGTTTCCTCTATGGTTTGGGAGTGTGCACATGGGGTTGTGCAAGTGCTGTGATGGTGTCTTTATCACTTGGGCCTGAAAGAAAACTTGTGGACTTGCGAAGGGTGTAACTATATTTTGTCAAGAAGCTTTGTTTAAGCCTGCAAGCTGTGGTTGGCACATTGCTAAATATTACCCTGGTAGGTCCTTCTCTCTAATTTTAGTGATTGTATTGGGAAATCTGTTAAATCTTATGTAACTCTTTTCTTTGGAGGAAATGGGGAATAACCAGCGCTTTCTACTAAAAAGAGGAAGAGCTGAGTTTGTTATGCCACAAAGAATTTAGCAGTTTTGTTGTTATTGTTCTTAAATGGACAATGACCCATTTCCTTGCAGCCTTTGAGCTAACAACTTCACAACAGGCATATAGCTCAAAGAAAAAGACCTTGTAATCCTATTTAGGAATCCCAAGTGAGCAGTGCCAGATGTGACCTTTGCTTAACATAAATAGTAAATACTATATGATTATAACGAACATGAAACCTCCAACTATATTAAGTATCCTGAAGTATTTCCAGTCATGGCAAAACTGTAGCATTACAGGAGAGGAAAGAAAAAGAAAACAACTCCAAACACCCAGGACTTTGCCACATCCGGCTCTTGTAAGCCCACTCACACGAATGAGTGGACAAACAAAGCCTGTAGCAGAACTACCTTCTGTCTCATTTTGGGAAAGGGAGGAAAAGGCAATTTTTTGCCGCCTTGTGGAAGGCAAGCAAATTCTGTGTGGAACTATATTTAAACTCCAGTCAGGTGTGGCCAGATGTTGGAAATGTTGCCTGTACAACAGGGGAAAAAAGGTATGAAAAGCTTCAGTTGAAAGGTCTATCTGCTCCTCTGTACCTTTGCTAGACTGCATGCTTGTCCATTGACATCATCATCCTTTCTGCATAGGTATTAGATCAGATTTACAGCTGTGCTACTATGATGAATTATGGCTGTGCTGAATTGCTTCAAATTGGTCTTCAGCTCAATTATGTATCCTAAAACATGGGTTAGAATCAAATGTCAACTAATTAAGAAATACCACATTTTCAGTTTGAACCTTAGTCTGAAAAAGTTCACTTCCTTCCCACTGTGATTTAACTAAAAAAACCCAGCTACTGAACAAGAAGGTGCATATTAGTAAGTGTGTGGCAGAGGTCCTTGCACTAACTTACGGATGTTTCTAAATGAAGATATATAGTATTATTTAAACAACCAACTATGTTTTTATATCGTAATGTATTTCAATTAGTAGAAACAATCATATGTCAGTTTAAGATTAAGGGACTTGGAAACCCCAGGGGGTTTTGGCTTTGGCTTCATGTATAAGTAGCAGTTTGTGCTCAGCTCAGGACTGACTCTACTTCTCCTTAATGTATTCTCTAAAGGATGTTATTTAGTACTTTATCAGAATAAGATAATTTCTCAGTAGGTCTACGGGTGTGTTTCCCCCCCCCTTGTAATTCAATACACAATTGAAGAAACCTCTGAATTTTTTTTAATCTATCTGGCTTACTGCATGAGCAACCAGTTATGTAAATCCTGTATTTCTCTATTACTCTTTGTGATATTTCTACGCTGTGTGAAATGTCTTAGTAATTTTTCGGGGGTGTCTTAGTAGTAGTGCTGTGCATGGTCTTTAAACTCATGGCCCTTTAACATGAATTATTGCAGCATTATCAGGATGAGGATGCAAGTGAACGGAAGGAAAGCAGAGCTGCTGAAACTAACTGGTGTTCTAACAACTCTGAAACTTCCCTGCAGCTCCACCTGTTTGTTTTAAAATCATCCTAAAGAGATTATCATGATGTAAGAGGGACTTCAAAATAACTGTTTAAGATAACGTGGATATGACAGTCCAGAGACATGACCATAGCTCTTCTGGATATACCACGGCTAGCTTTGTACTACCTGGCCTGGGTTGTGGCAGAAGGGACCTTGAGGTGCCCAGGCTTACCTGGGACCAAAGATGCCTGGTTTCTGGGGGCAGCCAATGCCACTATAAACCAACTAGTGCAAGTCTGCACCAGGTAGTAGTTTGACTGGCATGAATTGAAATAATCTGACTGCTGCATAGGCATGTGTTAAGCAGAAACAAGATGCAAAACATAGATGGTATCAAATAGTATCTTGGTCCAAATATCCTTATTCAAGCATAATTCCTCTTAAAGTGAGTTAAGAACTGCCTCTAAGGACCGGAAGTGTTACTTGCTTACTAGTGAAGAACATATTCAGAACGGCTTGTTTTGTTTGCTCAGGCATCTCTTTTACAGAACTAGCCTTTATTTTTATCATACTTCTTGCTCACATGACAACCACGTGGCTATAAATAGGGCTTATGAACCTCTCTGCTGTTGGATGGGGTCATGTTGCTACAGTTGTTCTTTTATGGACTTGAAATCCCATGTGTGTGCAATATTCTGTGACTAAAAGAAAAACAAGCAAACAGGGGAAAAAGCAGGCTCTGAAATTAAAATGCCTCTGTCCTACTGTGTTTGTCATCCATTAACATGCTGTTGAAGTAAACAGAACATTACAATGTGTTGGTATGTTCAACAGCACAGTGGGTGTATCCTGCTTGGAGTATTCAGTAGCCATCAAACATGTAGAGTGCTACCTAAATTACCTCCTTTCTTCTTTCCACAGAAAATAAGCTTAGAATGACCAGGCTCGCAAAGTGTGTCCGAGTACGTTAAGACAGTCTTCCCATTTATAATCAGGTCAATCTTGACGTACAGTTCCTTGATGCTGTGTCCTACACAAAAAGCAGAAGGAGAGCTCAGAGAAAGTGCAAGGATAAATGGGCTTATTGCTTTATTTTTAAAAAGATTCCATTTTATTCCACTGCTGTTTAAGCCATTGAATGGTGTCTTCACTGACAACTCCTGATACATAGAAATCCCTGCTTCAGGAACAGTTCTCTAAGCCCCTTAAGGTATATAACAGGGGACATAATAGCATATATCTTTATTGTTAAATAAACTATGCCTGTGACCATTCTCTGAGGCCAATTGGCATAGTAAAACTTGTGTCCATACATCTAAACTTTCTTTCCTACTGTCCCTAGAAGAAGGACCATATCCAATGAAAGGAAGGACCATATTCCTGGGAGCAGCCTGTGGCCTGTACCTGCTGCCTGGGAGAATGGTAGCTGGCCTGAGCCAAATCTGTGAATGAGAATTCAGAGCAGCTTGGCAGAGCTGGGAGGTTGCCTGCTTGTGCCTGGCTTGCTAACATGGATACAGCCAGTGAGGCTACTGGATTTAGAGGGGGGTCCTGTACTACATTGTTGGAAAAGTATTTGTAAATGCCTGTAAAGTGATTTTGCAGGCTTGTTTAACTTTACAACCACCTGAAAACTGATGGTCCCCAGGCAAAAGGGCAGCATGTCTCACAGGAGGGAGACCTTTTGCATGCAAGGGAGCATTCCCAAGTCCTAAAAGACACTTGTCACACAAAGTTATTTTCAGCACCAGGAGTATACAGCAGCACTCTCATATTTATGCTCTGGTAGTAGAGGTTCTAGGTGAGCTTGAGGCCAACAGTGTTGCAAGAAGGTGGCTTTCCTGTGCAAGAATCACAAAGCAGGCTATGGCTAATATTAACCTGTGCATCCAGTCCATTAGCTCAAATGCAGTTCTGCTTTTGACCTTTTATTGCTGATAAGTCAAGTTCTGAAGGGTATAATTTCACCTAGCACAGGTGGTGAGCTGATGGCATGACTGTTGCCTCAGGCTAGCACTTCCCCAGCATGTTTCTCTGCATGCCCAGGAGGGGAAGACTCCCCCACCTTGCTCTGTGGGAGTCCCTTCAGTCTCCTTACCTGCAAGGGTCAGCCTTGGCA
Organism: Phaethon lepturus; assembly: GCF_000687285.1. Lineage (NCBI taxonomy): Eukaryota > Metazoa > Chordata > Aves > Phaethontiformes > Phaethontidae > Phaethon > Phaethon lepturus. Next base: position 19,935 of record NW_010514621.1, read on the forward strand.
ATTTGGCGAGCACTGCTGGTGCTGACACAAGAATGAGAGTGCTGTAGCTGTTTCATTCAACAAGACTCTCCCCAGAAGACTTAGTTGTGAAGACAAACTCTAGAGCAGCCCCCACCTTGGCTATCCATATGTACGAATGAAGGGGAGGAGAAGAATAGGGGCTGAGGGCTGGTATGACCTGCTTAGGAGGGCATACATAGTCTGAGGCCAAGCTGGTAACAGAACTGATGTTTCTGTAGCCCCACACAGGTTTTGAAATTTCTCAGAAATGAAGCCCATTCATACTTTACAGGAGGTTGTCACCCTTGCTTACCTAATACCAGCACTCACATATGAATTCCTTTTTCTCATGCCATAAACTGGTAATTCACTTACTTAGGACCATCGCAGCTCTGATATTAAAGGTGTGGGTTGTGATATCAGAACAACGGTCAATGCTGAAAGCAAAATCTTGCTGGAGATCTGTTTGGAGACAGAAAGCAGTGTTGTATTTTTATGATACTGTATAGAAGAAACAATAAAATATAGCAGTGTTATAAAAAACAGATTATATATTCCTTAAAAATTCTCAAAGATGTGCTCAAAGAGCCTATATGCTGTGTTTAATAGCTACTTCTGTCCTTCCTGGCCCTTCAGTCTGAAGCACATTCAGATTATAGCCTATATGTGGCTAAAACCTCCCGTGTGGGGAAATGAGCTGAGTTCAGGAAAAGCAAGTTCCCCACAGTGGTGGGTAGTCAATACTTGCTCAACAGTGAAGTCTTAGCGCAGCTGCTCTTCCCAGCCTCTGTGCATTGCCATTCCTTCTTCAGCACTGATGAGCAATTGGTTATGATGATGGGTTTTAAATCAATTTGTATCACAAGATGGCTTTGCAAGGCTTATTAGGAAACTGAATCCTGAAGTGAGATGAAAAGTCCAAAAATGAAAATAGTGTAACTGAGATCCTGCAGTATTTCATGCTGGATCCACCATCATGTGATATTTCTAACCCAGGAAATAGGCTATATTTCTCCCTTTCTGGGAGACTTTAACAGAGCTGGGGTCAAAGGGAGGCCTACAGCTGATGACTGACATTAACGTGGCTCTTACCAGTTCCTACAGTAGCCCTTTTTCTACATCAAGCTGCAAAACTCTTGTACAAACATAATTGCTTTTTCCCAACTTCCACCTTCTTCCTTGCTAGCCTCCACAAGACTGTGCTATGCCTGAAGGCTTGCCAAAGTGTCACTCTGGTGACAGCCAGGAGCAACAACTGACAGCTCAGCTGCCACAGCAAACAGTACATGCAAGTGTTTTCTGGAGCGGTGGCTGAAGGTGAAACATTTGGCCAGTTTGGAAATAGATCATCTTATGCCTAAAGCAGGCCTTGAGGCTTAGTTTTTTTCTTTGTGGTGGCTTTCCAGCCAGCCTGTGCATCGAACATCCTTCTCTGTGGAAACCAGAGAAGCGACCGTGACATGTGCAGAAGCAGCCGTAGGCTCCCCAGTTTACACAGAGCTGGTGGTGACAAAATACTGGCTTGGGAATTGAATTCTGGTTCTAAGTTACTATTGCTTGAGGTAATCATCTGACTGAATTGAAAATAACAGGTTGGGAGAATTTTCCTTTGCTGTGGTGAAACTGGAGTCATGAATGTCCTCTGTGAGGCTGAGCTAGCATCTCCATAGTCCGACCCTGTTTTTGCAGCAGTGCCCCACAGCTGTAGCAGCTGGCACGGAGCAAGACTGGGTGACCAAAGCCTGAGTGCTTAGAGGGGAGCATGAAATGAAAAACGTGTGGCTGTGGTGCTTCGGGACATGGTTTAGGGAACGTGATGGAGCTGGATTAATGGTTGGACTTGATGATCTTGAAGGTCCTTTCCAACCTAGTGATTCTGTGATTCTGTGAAAGTTCTGGGAGGAGCTGGGGGGCTCTGACTAAGCCAGGCTCTGCAAGCACACAGATTGTCAGTCTGGTCCCAAAAGAGCTCCCAAATCCTGGTAAATTAAAATAACTGTTTAAAGGAGGGAGGTAGAAGGCATAGGTATTTCCCACAGCTCTGTGTCCCTGTGCCGGATTTTGTCCTCTGCACTGCTAAAGCAGTCTCTGCAGTTGCATGATCTGTTCGGGACAAAGTTAGTGCCTGGAGCTGTTGATTGTCTCAAGGGTGACAAGAGTCAGGGGGTTGTCTTTCCTCCCTTTCTATATTCCTGTCAGTTTTTGCTTTGTTATTGCAGCTTCAGAAGCTGTTGTAATCGAGTAGGAGAGCAGTTTCCTGCTCTAGCCAGAAAGCATGTCAAACTTCTCTTTTCTCCAGGACCGTTATGCCTGCTTCCCCTCTGGTCTCTCCCACCTCTCAGGGCTTGGTTTCTGCTTTCCTCTTGAATTCTGCAAGAACCACTCTTGTTTCTCTTTTGTGTGTGGTGTGATGGCAAGGTTCAGTAAGCAGCTGCTCAGATTCAGAGCAACTTGGGTATTGATGCTCACAAACAGTGCTGGTTGTCAAATGACTGAAATTATCTGCTCTGTAATTTCCAGAGGGAGCTATGGTCAAAAATGACACTGCAACATATACGATGCTCTTCTCTTTGTGAAAATACTAGGCTGTGCTTTAGTCAACAAATTAAATCATGGTATTATGGATAGAAGTCAAATTTTTAGTTCAAAACTTCTCATAACTGTTTTGTTGGAAAGGGAATGTTCATGAAACCAAGCTTCTCTGGAAAGCATGGGCTTTTTATAACGAACCTGACCTCGGAGGTGTTTTAGTTTGGATGTCTCTTGCATGTTTTTTTTTTTTTTTTTCCTGTGGGTTGATTCATGGTGCATTGTAGCCATTGGTGTCTTCTACTGCGTAGCTAGTGATGCAGCATAGGACTCTGGTGTATCCAGAGAAGTGTTGTCTGGTCCTCAGAGAAGAAGAGAGTGTGTAAGCACTCACATGAGAAATTCCAGCAAAATTGTGAATCACAGCACTTGGATTTTGTGTTGTTACTCTATTGCTGAGAAATGTAAGCTTTTCCACTGGCAAAAGATACCCTAATTAATTTTATGACCATCTCCCTGTGGAAATTCAGGCTATGATTTTGCAATCCAGCATTGTAGATAGTGTAGTGTATGTGGGGGCCTCCTGTTGAAATCAATTGAAAGCATGGCTGTATTGCTAAAGCTATGGTGCCAGGGAGTCTGGATTCCAAAACGTGTAGGCAGAAGGGTTGCTGCTAAAAGGAAATTAAAGAAAATAGAAGGTTTTAACCATTTGATAAGTGAAGTTGTGTGTGAATTCATCTGTGCACTATGAACTAAGGTGGTGTACCATACCCCTCTTCCTTTAAATATTGAGGAGTCCCTCATGTGGCAAAGGCAACTTGAGGCAATTGCCATTTTTGTGTTTCATCTCAGATGCACAACTGTGAGTCACTGTGTGTCTCTTATGGAAGTTTAATACTTATTCTTCCTTGTTTGCCTCAATCTGAAGTGAGCTGGTTAGACTGAAAAAAATACATGTTATGTCTTTCACATGTGCAGAGCAGTAACATTTACCGTTAAATGTCTAAAATACGTGGGGCTGCCCTTCAGCCTTCCACTTCCCTGCAACATTTTATAGTGCACAGTACTGTATGTTCCCAGACTTCCCTCCACCCACTCCCTTCAATCTGCTTCTTCTTCCATAATTAAAGCTAGAAACTCTTTGACTGGTTGCAGAGTTTTGCTTTTCCAGTTCAGCTTTGATATATTACCAACACTTAAAACGTTGATGGAAACTTTGCAAACACATTGAGGTTTATCAGTGAAAATCTGCTTATTAGGGGGGTGGGGGGGTGGGAAGGGCATTTTTTTCCATCTCTATCTAGTGAGACGGGCTTGGGCTGCAACATATTTACAGCAAGCATGAAGGTGCCTGGGAACAGGATCTTGCCTGAAGTTCCTCTCTAGACAGTTCTAAACCTTTCAGGCAACTGCTCTGAGAAAGAGGCAAGTCTTTGGCTTTTGTAAACAATCAATTCACTGTAAGATCTCTTAGACCTATTATTTGAACTTGATGCTGTAGTTAATGCTGATCTCTCAACTGTATCTAGCACTGAATGTACAGCTCACACTGAAGACTGGATTCTGTAGCACAATTCTGCTTTGTGAGAGGTAAATTTGGGATGCACCTGGCATCTTGCCACTGATCATTCCTTACATGGCGTAGGTCCCTCTGACCCCATGCATCCTGCCTCCCATTTTACCCCTACCCAAGTACCCTAGTGGAGACTTATTGCTGTATTGGCTTGGTATGTGATTTTTCCTTGCATACAACCTGTAGTGGCACCATAGTGCAAGATTTCAGCCTGGCCTACTATTGTGAGAAGACTGAGGAGAGGTGTGTAGTACAGCCTAGAAGCTCAGATGAGTTCCTGAACTTTTCTTCTTAGAGTTTCTTTCCCTGCTCTTGTTCTTGGTAGAAGGTTCATAGGTAAATTAGATCAGATATGTTTATAGTGGTGTATCTGGAAGTATTCAAAAAACATGTAGATGTGGTGCTTCGGGACATGGTTTAGGGGGCATGGTGGCGTTGGGTTAATGGTTGAACTTGATGATCTTGAAGGTCCTTTCCAACCTTAGTGATTCTGTGATCTATGTGACCCTCCTGGCTGCAAGCCTTGTACCTTTGATGGAGGAGACTACCCTAGTAACAGGGACAACAGATGGGAACACACTTTCATGCCTTAGTTGTTGTAGTTGTGGGGCCACCAGCTCACATTCCAAAAAATGGGTGTGCACCAAGCCTCAGGGCCTTGAGCTGGGGCTGTTCTTGCATCCCACAGCCTCCTGTGCTCTGGGAGGTGGTGTCCAGCAGGAAGATGAAGCAGACAGCTAGGAATGATCTTTTGCTAACCCACTATGGCTATGTCCTTCAGAGCCTGAGCTGCTAGATGACTAACTGGGCATTACAGAAACTGCATAGCCAGATGGGAAGCACCTGTTATAGGAATTTTGGGCTGGTGTACAACAGTCTCTGTCTCTTACTCTTCTCTTGCCCTTCCCCCATCTTGATAACTATCCTCTACTGGCTTTACTCTCATCTGAATCTGCTCTAAAATCACATTGTTTCCATACGAGCATGAAAATCGGTGTTATGAGTGAATAGTAGCAAGTAGGCAAGCTTTTCTTGTAAAGAGTCCACATCTGTAAGTCTTGTAGCAGTGAGAAGACTCTCCAAATTGGTAAGCTTTGGGTGTTTCAAAATAACACTTTTAGGACCAGGTAAGGCACAGGGTTGAATGGAATGACATAGCTGCACTTGGCTAGGGTCGTACAAGGACAGACTGGTGCTAGAGGATCTGGAAATTAGCACAAGCAAGAAACATTTAGTAATTACCCAACACTCATCACCTTCAAAGCTCTTAATAAAATTAAATCATTAGTTCCTTACAACATTCAAGGTGATGAAAGGAGAAGGAAAGAATGAGGAACTGTTTGGTATCTCAGACTTCATGTATTCACTCAACATTTTCCTTTAATGTCTATTTAAATAAATTAACCTGAAAGCTCAAGGTTATATTTGACACTGGAATCTACTTATAAGGCACTGAGGAAGAAGCATCAGGTGAATTAGCAGCTCTCCAGTTGTGCATCTAGATTTCCCCGAGCACTTTCCATTTTATGAACTTCTCTTTGGGCCAGCCTTCACTGCATGCCAATGTCATGTCCAGACATGGCTGGGAGGAGCAGACTGACCCTTTGTTCAGAGGAGAGCAGGCTAAATCATGAAATTCATGTTGGCTGTGTGTAGTTTATCATGAGGATGCTTCATCCCGATATGCTCACTTCAGACATGACCAGCTCTGGGCTTTCACCTAGTTTGGACAGGTACTCTGGCCTCTTTTGCAGAAGTCATGGTATATTTTATTTCCTGTACCTTTCTGGCTTGCTTATGCAACATGGAGGTGAAGGAATAGGGAAGATTACAGTTCATGTATCCTTAATGTCCTGGGGGTACAGACTGTGTGAATTCCCCTTTGCAAAGAGGGCTATCAACTTCTTGTCTCTGAGGCCTGCTTAAACCTGAAGCTCTTGGGGATGGCTGGTGGAGTGAGTAACTGCTTCCTTTTATGATAAAACTTATATGGCTGTAGAGGGAAGCCTGAAGATTTGGTATCAGTGTAATCTATAAACTAAAAAACCCCATAACACCAGTAAGTGAAACTTAAAATATGGCTTAAAAAATGTTTATGCAATATTTAAATAATTTCCACTCCTCTCAACAATACTGAACACTGGTAATGTTCAAAGAGCAGTTATATACTGCTTGGTTAGATTAAGGCATAGGCATTACCGGCTGATATTTATGGCCTTAGTTTTGGAGCAAGGTGATTCGTGTCTTATTAAATTAGTTTAAATAAAGGATGAAGACTTTGTCTCTTGCTATTTCAAATAAAACTCATTGCTGATTATAACTGATGTCTGAAATAGCAAATATTCAGAAACAGTAACTCAGAAGGCTGGTAGCTTCTCCAAATGTGCTGCTGGGGCACAGACTGCAATAGTAGCAGCATTTGGGGTGTGAGGAAAGGATGTGGGATGGAGGGGTCAGCCCATGAGCAAAGGGCTTGAAGCGGGGCACGTGGAGAAGAGAGGAAGAGATTTGCCTAGTACCAAGCTGCCACCTGTGGCCATGGAGCTGCTGGTGGCCTGGATGAGGAGCTGTGTGATGAGCTGGAGGGAAGCCCTGGTAAAGACAGCAGGTGTGAGGAGCTCCCTGCAGCTGGGGGGCTGTGTTTGGGGATGGGGGTGTCACCAGCATGCATAAAGTAGCCTTGCCAAAGACTTGACCTGAGTCTCCCTGCCATTTCCTGCCTGAACCACCTTTCTTGACAGTAGGCTTGTTGGAGCTGTTTGCCAGGGCTCGAGGGGAGGCCCAGTGTCTGAATGTTCATGGAGACTTTGTTTGCTTTTGCCAGCAGCGGTATTTGGAAAGGGGTTTTTCTGTGCTTTGTGTGGTATGACAAAGCTTTGTCTAAGCCTGTTTGAGAAGACAAAGCTGAAAGATGCCAACTTTGAGTGATAGCACATACAGATCTGTATTTGTATTTTGATAATCCTGATTTGTCCTAGTTAGCTTGAGAGAGAAAGGGAGGCAGGGCAGGCTTCAGCAACAGCAATGTAACAAGAAAATACTGCATTAATTTGGGCCCAGCAGGGAATGTATTAGAGAGAAAGTCTTTGTTCTTCTGTTCTGTTGGTAAGAAAACACCATGCGCTGCATGAGTAAGATGTCTAGAGTAACTGCCTCTATTCCTAATAAGATCTCCCTCTTCTCTCTTCACGTGTGTTTTTGTTATTGTTCTTTATGCTACTTTACTTGAGACAGAGATCTCTGGACATCAGTGCTTGCCAGTATGACTGGGGATTCACAACAGACTTGCAGACTTGTGTCAAAAATAGAACCAAACATTACTAGAAACTGCCCTGCTGTTAGACACATGCCATGCTCTGGGATAGCAGGCTTTACCGCTGATTATACAGAACAGTAATCAGCAGCATATAAATGGGCTAAATGTTCCCATTTTCCCAGGATGGGCTGAAATCCACTGCAGGAGCATGGCAGTAAGCTGTAATTGGAATGGCATGCTCCCTCTGCTGAGGAAACTAGCTGGGTTCCCGCCTGCCCAATCACTGCTAGATCATTTGACAGAAGCCATCTATCTTCAGGTGAGAGGAGACTGGTGCACTGAATTAATTTGTGGTAGCTTTCAAGATCCTAGCTTTTGGCAACTGGAAGCTCTCCTGAGTCTAAAAGCAGCATCTGGGACAGATCAAAGGTTTTGGATTTGGTATCTGGTGGTTCTGTACAGGGTATTTGGACCTTTTGTCCCTGATGGCCACTGTTCCTCCCTAGTTTTAGGTTGCCATAAGCCTCCTTGAAGTTGGTGCAGTGACATCCAACACACAATAATGCTGAAGTCCTTTTTGCATTTTTCTGAGGTGTGTTAAGTTTTCTTAGATTATTCTGGATATTTTTGCTGATGGATGTTAAATTGCTGCAAGAACCTCCTCTCCTGCCTCTATTTTCTTTGGTAAACTGTGAGCATTGTAGGGTCCAGAGCTATTTTGAGGCTTTGATGACAGCTCTAGATGACATGATGTGGCAATGTCAAGAAAGCCTAGCAATGCTTCATATGCTTACACAGAAAGCTTTACACTGGAGCACTTATGAGCAACTGTGGTTTTTTCTTGCTCCTGACTTTATGCAGTGAATGTGCTTTTTGAACGCTTCTACTTTATGAAATACAGGAACTAATCTCAAATTTTTATCAAACTGTTAATATAGCTGTGATTCACCTGTCTAGTATATTAGACTGCTCCCTCCATAAAGACTCAAACTCACATGCAGCAGCAAATGACAGTTCTGCCTTGCCCACAGTACTACATGACTGTAATGCAATATACAGGTTTCTAGGTATGTCTTTCCTATTCATTTCCAAAGGCAAGAACACGCTTTCCTATGGCTTGCCTTGCAGGCTTTTACCCTCCTGCTCGTGATGACTCAGTAACTCAGTGGCTGCAACAGCTGAAGACATAGCAAAAGTCAATAGGTGGAAAATGTGTCTACCAGTTTAGGTTTAGCAGCTAGGGATAAGCAGGAGGGGCTGTCACACATAAACAACCCTCTTTTGCAGTTCCGTGATGCTGGACCTCCATTGATTTAGTGAAGAATTGGGTACTGTGAGGAAACCTCTGAGAACTAAATTAGATGGGAAAATTTAAAGTGTGGTGGGAAAAGTTCAGCTGAGGTTAATTCTCTCCACTGCTAGTCTCAGTGAAAGCATTAATATTGATTTTGCTAAATAGTTCAAAGTCTAGATGCTGAATCTCATGTTTTTGCCAGAGTACCTTGGAGGTATGAAATGGTCTCCTGCTCCTCCTTACCATTTACATTGAAAAATTACTAAATACTCTCCCCTCTCTGAAAGAAGAGGTAAAATGAAATCAGAACCACCTTAAGAGGTCACATAAGAAAGGAAGGTTTTAATCCTGTCTAATGAAGTGGAGAATGAAGTAGATGAGGTAGTTTTAATTAATGGAGGGACCAAAATTTTAAAAGAAGATTTGCATCTGCGCTCATATCTATGCTACCTTGATTCTGATGATAGCTTCAGTTTGTTAGGATCTGGTGCCAGAAATATGCATGTCAACATCTGGCCTTCCCTCTGGAATAAGTAAGCTATACCAGATGAGTATAGCAGCAAGGTTATGACACTATAGATGACTTGGACAGAGCAAACAAACAAAAATGTTGTCAAATGAAATTCTTAAGTTCTTTGATTGTTTGCCCATTAGCGATCTATGGAACAAAAGATCAGAGGGGAGTTGGTGTTGTGTGGCTTTAAATAATTTAGAAGCAGAAGCAATTGCTGGAGACTGCTTGAGGGAAATAAATAAGTACAAGAGAAGCATCTGGCTCAATCTGTCTGCCAAAAAAACCAAAGAATAATGGTAAAAGAAGGTTCTTTTTCCAAGTGTCTAGAAGAACATTTGCCTTGAAGATGCATGAGGTGAGAATTTTTTGCAGACTGTTCTTTGCCAGCTGAAGCTAATGGATTACTTGCATCCTTTAACTAAAGGATTTAAGTGTGTCCAGGGAGGAAAAAGGACTAATAACATTGTTTGACATAAAAAACAAAGTGATGTGCTGTAAAATTAGTGCTGTAATGATGATAATTTAGCAGGATTATTTACAAGTTGGTATTGCTGATTGAGCAGGGATGGGTGTTACTGGTCTATTTTTTAAAAAAAGGAAAAAGAGGATTTTAAGAGAAATAGTGTATTTGATCTCTTGGTATGTAGGACAAAGGATATGATGGGCTGACTGTGTGAGGGGGGAACCTAGTAAGACTGAACCTGTTCAGCATGGGTAGACAAATCATAAGAAAATTGTAATCTAACCAGTCTCTCTGTCTCCCCTTCATTTTTTTTCTTTAAGAACTGAAAGGTTCTCTCAAAGTAGAGTTTAAAAGGAGGGTGTCTATACTGCACTATTTGACTAGAGAAGGGTCTACACCAGAATAACTGTAACCCTGCTGACTTCAATGGGCTGTTTTAATGGAGATCCAAATCTGAGCTCACAAGTTTAAAGAAAAGCCATACAAATGAGTTTCTCTGTCTGTAAATGCAATCCAGTGCAAGCTTGTACTGAAGTGGGCAGTGCTGCTCTCTCCTACTGTACCAACGTAGGGCAGGAAAAAGCTTTATAGAAATGACCCTGCTTGAAATGTGATGCAGAGCTATGAAAGCAGTCACGGAGCTCAGTGGACATAAGTTCAGTCTGACTTTGCTCTGTGTAGGAAGAGGCATTGGCATGTAAAAATAATTCTCTAGATGACTGGAGGTCCCTGCTTATTTGTCTGGTAGAAGACCTTAATTAAAGCAAATGGTTACCCATATCCCTAAATATGTTTTATTATTTTAAAATCTGTAGATACGCAAATATAAAACTTGTAAAGGGTGCAACCAGATTCATATTTAGGTTCCGGAGGTTGAAATGAATACTGATTGATTGTTGCTTCTCCTGAAACTTCAGCTAATGGCTATTAAGCTTGCTTCAGATGAAAAAAGAAGAAAAAGCAAGTCAAGTCAGATGTGAATTGGGAAATGTGTTTGATAGTAAAAAATAAAAAAATCCATGTGCTCTGAACAGTGTTTTATAAAGCCTAGGGAATATTTCTTAAGATGTCATCTTCAAATACTATTGCTTTGATTCTCCTGAAGATCTCACTGAAATTCCCTGTTATTCACTCCCATGCACAGAAAACAAAGTCCTTAATGGTTGATGCTGTCCAGACCCTTTCTAAGAACCTTCTGCCTTATCAATAACCTCTTCTGCACTGTCAAGAAATCTAGTTTCAAGCAGCAAGCAGCTCTGAAATCTCCCAGGTCCTAATCTAAATGTAGCACTTTATTAATCACTGAGCATACGGGTCTGGGTTTGCTAGTTGAAACAAAAACAGGCATTCTGAAACACTGATTTGTTGACATAGGCCCAACTAACATTTCAAGAAAGAGCTGTAAAAATAGTTGGAAATTGTTTTTCATGTGTCTACAAGGGCAATCACCCGCTTTACGCTATGAAGCGGGCCCCATTTGAACACTACCTTGTAAGAATGTTTTAATGACAAATTAAGACAATTAGGATTATATAAATAGTCTAAAAGCAGGTGCTGGTAGATGTGTTGAGGAGTTATATTTTGTAGTCTCTGACTGTATTGCACTTTGTACTTTCAGGTGGATGCCTGACACAAATAGCACTGGAATCTGCTCGGGGCACTTTGCTACCATTGCTTTCCTGCCTTTCCCTTCCCAGACAATTGCCTTTTAAAATGTAGCTGGAAAGATCAAAAGTATTATTACTGTAAAAATCACTGAAATTAAAAGGGATAGGAATCAGCCATTTGCGTAGCAGGTTCTTTTCATGTCTCTGCACAGACTTGCCAAATACGGTTCTCTTTTCTCAGTTGGAGATGTTAACCTGTGCTGCTTTTATCTCAGGATCCCTGCCCAGGTTTCTAAAGTGATTTGTGGTCATTTAAGATCTTCCTTCATTTTTGTCACTTGTTCCTGGGAGGAAAAGTGGCACTGATGGGAAATGTCTTGCTATTTATAGACTGTCTCGGTGTTATGTCTCCTGCGGTTATATAGAGGAGGCAGCATACTGCCTATTTACTTTACTTTTAGACCACCTGTCTCTCAGCCTGAGTTTCTCACCATGGACTTGCTGCTGAGAATTTTTTTCTGATTTCTTTTAGATAACTCTTTTTTTTAACAAGTATATTATATTGATCACTAGGATCTTGTCTAGCCTTTTCTTTTGATCCATGCCTTAGGGTCCTGGCTACTGAACATGTAGTCTGATGTGGCTGGGTGAGAATGGGCATCCTTTCTGTAGGATCCAGAACATGGAGTGAGACTGGGGGCTTGATGTATGCCTGTATCTTACCCATTAAAGATGTAGGATAACATCCTAGAGTTTATAGTAGCAACAATAGAGGTGAAATCCTGACCCTCTTGAAGCCAACAGGGAATCCTTTACACAAGATTTCATATTGGGCATCTCGCTGTGGACACTGTATCCCAAAAATGTGTCAGCCTCTGGCATCTTCAGTGGAGCAGGAAATACCATGGGGATTTCTCAGGCTGGAAGGACATGTGGGGCAGTCTTCCCCACTGCTAAAGAGTATGGGCAGTTGCCTAGCATTGACTCTGTGCTTGCTGACATTACAAAGTTGTCATGAGAAGGTTTGCTGGGAAAGGGTCTTGTCAAACCTGAGCACTAGCATGTCTGTTCTCTCCTGGGTGAGAACAATTGGTGGGACACAGCTAAAGAACAAAGTTCTGTTCTGCCTATCTAGTTGTGGTTTACAGTGAAATTAAGTGGGGACAAAGCATCCCCTCGCCTGAAAGGGTGATCAGCACCTTTGGCACTGCTGTGAGCTTGCCAGTGAGCTCAGTAAGAGCAGTGCCTTCTCTGAAGGGAATGTAGACTAGTGTATTCAGATTTATCCTCCACATCTGTAGATTTTTGGGCTGAACCCAAACCACTTTATATTTTTCTGCTTTATGCAAGCTACCAGCTGGGTCAGCTTGAGATGCAGATGGTGCATCCTGGTCTGATGCTACTGGTGAGGTAGCCTCTGGAAAAAGGCAGGACAGAACACTGTGACAACAGCTGTGAGTGTGGCTGCAACTGAATCTGCTGGAGCTGTAAGGAAGCAAGGAATTGGTCTTCAAACAAGGAATCTGATTTAATTCTTGCATTGTTTCCATGTTTATGTAATCTTCTCATCTCCCATAGCTGTGCCTGGGAGAACAGAAAACCACTATCAGTGTTGGGACCTGATCTGAATGATCTCTGGCTTGTGCTTTTTAAGCTGTGAATGCCTTCTGAATGATTGTACCTCTTACCTTTCTGTGCATGGCAAACCAAAATTTAAGTGACACGTAAGTTCTGAACAAATGCATTTTGTTAGCTAGGCCAGTGCTGTGCATAGTAAGAAGCAATGCCTGACTGACATGTGGTCAGCAGACAAATTTCATCATAATTTGAATTGACTCAAACTGTAGCCTGTGCCTCTGTGTCAAGGCATCTCATGCTAACTGAGACCTGTTGAGGGAACAGAATTAACTTATACAATGAATTCTTATGAAAATAAAGGTAATGCCAAAGCTTGTACTCAATATCTAATTAAATATTTTCCTAATGCAGTATACCTATTTATAATATGTGAAACCTGACTTTAGTCTCCTGGGAGCAGGCCAGTAAAGAATAGCATTAAAAATACTTATTTATTTCTCTTGTCCCTTACTGGCTTTATTTTAATGGGTCTGCAAAACTGCATGAAAGCTACAGGGGAAAAGAAGCCCCCCCAGAAACTCTTTGTGTCAGGATGAATTGGGAAAACAAACTCTAGGGTGCTCGTTTGCCATGAATCGCTTTTCACGTCACGTGTGGAAAATGAATGAGGCGTCTGTGAATCTAATTCCCTTTGTCTCAGTTGTAAAGCCGATCAGCACAATAGGAGAGGCACAAGGCCAACAAGGCAAGAGGTAGAAAGCAGGCACCATTCAGTGAATTCATTTTTCAGTCATTCCAGTGCCACTTGCTCCTTGTATCTGTAGATTTAAAGAACAAACAAACCCTACGGTTCTTGGGAAATGCCTCTGTTAAGTGCTGCTGCTGAAGTCTCGCTAAGCATGGTGGCAACGGCAGAGAACAGCAATACTTCCCACTGTCACACCAGGTCCCTTGTCACTCCAAGTGGGAGGACAGAAATCACATCACCACAGCCTTTGCAACACATTAGGATAATGGATCAGTGCATTGAAGAGTCTGTCTTGTCCCGGGGTTAAAAAAGATAAAGATCTAGGGTCTTCCTCTTTTTTAACCTAGCTTCAAGATAAAAAAAAATCTTAGTAATTTCTTTCATGCTGAACTGGATTTTTGACAGCTCTTTATTCTGAATTAGGTTACATTATTTCCTCTTTATTTTAGATTTGTGTGTGTCAACTAAACCAGCTATATTTGAAAGACTAAAAATATTATAGCTGCAAAACCCAGCGCTGGCTTGGGAGTTTAACCCTTCCATCCACTGCCTGGCTATATGCCTCTCACTGCATAAGAACAACTTTGTTGCCCAGCTAAAAGGAAAATGGAATTTTTAAAAATCTCACCACAGCTTTTGTAATGTATTTCCAAGTTGTCTTCTTTGCAGACTGTGTGCGTAGGCCATCCTGTGCTGGCATTGGTGTAGAGCAGGACTAAGATGATAACAAGAACATTTGGTGTCTTCATGGTGGTGGTGGTAGTTTGCAGGATTACTTCTCTGTCTCTTGCTAACCCTCTGTGGAGGGAGGTGTTCCTTTCTCCAAGGGAGACAGGAGTTACTACATTCGTGCCTGCGGAAGGGTTAAGTGAGCCAATGCAGCTTTAGCTTACCACAGCGTGGTATAAACAAGAGGCTAATCAGAATTGGAGGGTGCTATTTCTGTGTGCTTAGACTTCTGCTTTCTGCTTCATGTTAGTTTAAACTAATGATAAATGAGCTAACCGCACCTACTCACTGCACAGCATAACCCTGCCTGGGTGCCTGTTAGAACAACGTAGCAAATGGTTTAGTTTTTCTCTTGCTGACAGTTTCTTCTTGCAAAGTCATAGCATTTGGGTCAAGACTTCAGACAGGCTTATTTAGCCCTTCTGGCTGCAAAACATTGTGATCCAAACAGTCCCATCTTAATCACGCAAAGTCTGACCACATTTTGCAAGTGGGACAGTTTGGTTTCTATGTTCTTCTTAGTAACAAATCTGTCTGCTAGAGGGAAGGGAGGTGTGTCTGATAAAGCTGACACCAAATAAGCAAGTCTTGAAACTTCTAGAAATGAATCCTTTCTGCTTGACTATGTTAAATACTGTGTTTACTTTCATTTTGTTCAATGGTTCTTAGAAATGTTCTATTTAACAGTATACCAAATCAGGTAAACCTAGACTTAATTTTTTCCTTCTGTCTTCCTGGTTATTTAACTGCCCACTGGTGACACTGTGCATTTATTATTCACACTAGCTTTTTTTAAAGCTGTGCTTTATGCAGAAATTAGCGGCTCTTGCAGATGGCAGAGAATGATCAGTAAGGAAAGGAGGGAGGGCTGCTTTGTGTCCAGTAAACTTCTCTGATTCAGTTTAAGATCCAGGGTTGGAATATGATTTCAAACCAGAGTTGCCAAAAAGGTCTTTCCTGGACAGAGCACCAACTGGAGAAAAGGTACAAGCTAAATTCAGCCCTAAAGCAAATGTTTGCAGTAGTCTTCTCTAAGCTGGAGACAAGGAGAAATTGTCTCTGTGGCATGACAAAGCTGGATAAAAGATCACTTTTGGCCATCTCAGTGTTTCTTGCTCTGAAGGCAGTTTCATTTGCTCTTCCACTAAGTAAAGTTGAAGAGGGGAAAGCCTATGTACTTTAGTAGACAGGAGAGCACCTAACAAGATAATGATGAAATAATGCTAAACAGTAGAGTTGTTCCTCAGGCAAAACCCTGGCCTGAATGAAGGTAATAAGAGTAATCCCATAGATTAAAGAGGGGGCCAAGACTTCAACCATGATGTATTGAATTTAAAAGCCAATTCAATGCAGTCCAATAGACCTTGCTTTGAATAATGAGGCTCAGGCATGCTTCATGTTTCTGGATACTATCATAATGTACACCTCTAATGGTATACCTCTCCTATGAGGACAGGCTGGAGGGAGTTGGGATTGTTCAGCCGGGAGAAGAGAAGGCTCTGGGGAGACCTTACTGCAGCCTTCCAGTACTTAGAGGGGGCTCATAAGAAAGATGGAGACAGACTTTTTAGCAGGACCTGTAGCAATAGGACAAGGGATAACAGTTTTAAACTAAAAGAGGGCAGGTTTAGACTAGATATAAGGAAGAAATCTTTCACAATGAGGGTGGTAAAACACTGGCACAGGTTGCCCAGGGAGGTGGTAGATGGCCCATCCCTGGAAACATTCAAGGTCAGGTTGGATGGGGCTCTGAGCAACCTCGTCTAGCTGAAGATGTCCCTGTTCATTGCAGGGGGGCTGGACTAGATGACCTTTAAATGCTTCTTTCAACCCAAAGATTCTATGATTCTATAAAGGTAAATTATACGTCCAGGGCCAGAGTGAGAATCCAGGCAACTGTCCTTAGGCATGGAACATGTGCAAGTCATGTAGAGATTTGCGTTACAGATCTGTCTGGTTTGACTGGACTTTGGTTGTACCCAGCTGATAGTTGAAGACAAGCGCAATTGCAGAGGGAATAGTAAGGAGCGAGAATGTCTAGGATTATTGTAATACATTTAAACTAGAATCACATAATATAAAAGTCCCTTCCCACTGAGGTCTACAAAGACAGTGAAAATTAGATATAGCAATTTATTACAAAATGCAAAGTACTTCAGGTCACAACTGTGAGAACATAACCTCCAGATTTTTTTTAGGAATTACATCACCATGTTCCTTTGTTCAAAATGTCAGCTTAATGCTCAGTAACAATTAAAAAAGCAAATCAAATGATAGGGCAGATGCTTCAAAGACACTACTGGGGATCACTAAATAAACAAACCAAATCAGGCTCAGGACCTCTCCTGAGATGAAAATCATTGGAAGCTGGGAAAATATGTGGGAGAAATACCATATATGCCTGCCCTGCTCTTACTTTTCTCTGCATGCCTGCTTGTCCACACTGTTTGGAACAGGTTACTAGGTTAAAGGGAGCCTTGATCTGGACTAGAACAGTTTACCTGGACACTGGTGCTTGTTCTTTACCACCCCTTCCCTCTGCCCAGCCCATCCTGTTGGAACAGCATTGCCGGTGCTTGTGGCTTTCAAAGTGCTAATTCAAAGCCATCTTAGTCTTTGCAGAAACCCTGTGGTAGCTGCTTTGCAGATATCCAGAAGTCTGGGACGTGCCTTGCAGAGATTTGAGTCTAAGCCCAAGCAGATGGCCTGGGAAAGTGGAACAGCACTGGACTTCTGGGATGCAAGCCTTCCTGCTTCACTGAAAGCAGGATGCCTGGAGTAGATCTAGCAGAAACCAAACATGACTTTGTAGATGAGCTCAGGAGCTCTGCTATACCTGGGCAAGTGCCTACACTGTTTCTCCGTCTGGTGCATAGACTCTCTCTTGCTCTTTTGAGACAGCTACTTCATCCTTTTTTTTTTTTTTTGGCAGCACTCCTGACACTGACTCAAAATGACAAGTCACAAGATTTTTGCGAGTGTGAGGTTGGAATTTGTGTCTGAAGGAGTTTTTGGGTAGCCAGTGTTCTGAGGGAAAAGAGCCATGATTGCTAATGTTTTGGAAAGCTGTGCTGTCACTTCCACTTTGCCCCACCATGTTATTCTCAGTGGGAAGGGAATTTTACTTGGAGTTGTTCAAGTTTACAATGTGTACTCCAGACACCATTTCATTCCTTGTGCAAACCTTGTATCTCCTAGAAAGAGCTTTATTACCAACTCCATCTGTTCCGAGAACTGCTTTCCTATCAAACAGCCGAAGCCTGTGGGCTGAGAAACTACATCTAAACGCAGTGGTATCAGTGCTGGCAGTTGGGAATTCTGTTTTGGCAGGTTGCTTAGCTGGCCAACAAGCATGTTTCTTTATCTGCCTGATTGAAAGCTTTGACCATGGAGATAAGCAGCTCAAAAATGCCTGTAAAGCAAGCTATTAACTTAAGAGGGGCAGTGGTTTCATATATCTACAGCGTTTTTCACCTTGTTTGGATGCTTCTGCAGTATTAGAGAGTGAAAAAGGCTCTTATTTATTATCATGATGATGATATCTGTAATATAATTGAGAAGAGTAAAAGATACAAAGATAGCAGACTAGTAAGCAGGTAACTCTTACATCAATGTCTGTATCAGCAAGTTGAAGAAGTTACAAGATTGCAGATAAAACTGTATCAGTAAATCACACTGCCACCCCCAAGTAGCTTATACCACTAGCCTTCTCATACCTATAACCAACAGTGAGTACCAGCTTCCTGGAGAAAGTATAGCAATAAAGAGGTGGTTTTAGTGGCTTGCTTTGTTTTGTGTTTGTTTTGGGGGGCTTTTTTGTTCCTTGTTCGTTCAGTGTCTGATTCTCCCCTTTTAGATGGTAGTCAATACTGAGTCATAACTGATTTAATAGACAGCAACATCTATTGATTAAACAACATACTATTAAGTAGCCTAATTACAGATATACTATTAATAGATACACTGTTACCATTAATTTACAATTGTATCATTTTGCACGGTTACAACCAGCTATAAAACTAATTCTCATTCTCAGATCTTACAAATCACACGCAACTGTGTTACTATAATTCTGCCATCCTTCCCACCCACACTACTTGGTGCCAGAGTGCAAGCCTGTCCCTCTTTACTCACCCCCACAGAGTCTTTCAGGCCTGGGCCTGATGGAGAGCCATGTGGGTTGTCTGCTGGGGTTCCCTTCAGTGTCCTGGTGGGCTTGGGTGCACAGGTAGCTTCAGTGCTGTTTGTAAGAGCCTGCACTCCTACTGTCATAAGATCCCACATTCTTTTGTTCTTTACCTGATTTTGTCTTCCCCCTTTTTTCTGTTGCAGGATCCATAATTTTTTTCCTGCCTTCACTATCTCCCTTTCTTTACCCCTACTCTTTCCAAGAAATTCACCTATTTTTCCTCATTGGTCTCAATTCTGCTACATCTGCATCCAAATTTGATGTTTCCAACACCTTTGCTCAGGCAATGTTGGCCTTATGGGGTGTTACTGATACAGTTGCCAAGGCACAGGCAGCCTCCTAAGACTGCATCCCCAAACTCCCCTACAATTATCTGGTTCATACTGGAAACCCTGTTTTAAAATTTCATATATTAGCTAAAGCAAATTGTTCTACTTTAGCCTTGATTCATCTACCTACCTCAAATTAATGCAAGTAGTTTCATATGTGAGGCACAGCCTGCATACCAGAGCAACAAGGCTATGTGTTCTTCATGCTCTGTTTTGTGCTCACACAGCATCCTTGCCCTTGAATTGTTTTAATTACTCTCTGGGTTCCCTGCAGAGACTTAGCTAGTCATGAGGCTTGGTGCTACAGCAGGGCCTCTTGTTCACATTCATACATCTGCACCTGCACTATGACTTTTGCCAAAATAGTTATGGGTATGTTGTTTTTCCTATGTTCCTAGACAAGTAGTTGTGTTTCCGAAACTTTTCATATGTAGACCTGGATAGTGCTTCACCTGATCTCAGCAACAGGGTTTCCTCTTAAGAGCTTCTTTTCTTTAAAGTTCCACACACACCATCCCTCCACCTTGTTCCAAGTTCAGTATCAGGTGAGTCCTAACTAAAGTTTAAGTTCTTTCTTTCAAGCTAAATTTTTTTTTTTTTTGCCTTTGGCATTTTTGTGTACTCCTGTATCATACAATGAAACGTTTCTACAAGGAAATCTTCACATTAGAAGCTTCACTGATTTCTCTTCCTTTTTCTTGCAATTCTCTCTGAACAAAAGCTTCCTGCTCTATATTTCTCAGTGTGGGTTTCCTGCTAGTAAAGGACAGTGAGTGAAAATTTCTCAGCAAATAGATGAGGCTTTTCAGAGGAGATACCTTCACTCTCCATAACAGTAAACTTTTTCCTACTGTATTTGTAATAATGTGTTTAATATTTTAGTTAAAAACCAACAAGGCCTAGAAATGCAATGCAAGCTAAGGTCCCGCCTCCCCCCTGCCCCTTCCAGCTGCACTTGAGAGAAGGTGAGTTTTGTTTTCTGAGTTTTCACAGAATCACCAAGGTTGGAAAGGACCTTCAAGATCATCAAGTCCAACCATTAATCCAGCACCACCATGTCCCAAAGCGTCACATCCACACGTTTTTTGAACACTTCCAGAGATGGTGACTCCACCACCTCCCTGGGCAGCCTGTTCCAAAGCCTGACCACCCTCTCGGTGAAGAAATTTTTCCTAATGTCCAATCTAAACCTCCCCTGGCGCAACTTGAGGCCATTTCCTCTTGTCCTATCACTAGTTGGGAGAAGAGACCAACACCCTCATCACCACAACCCCCTTTCAGGTAGTTGTAGAGAGCGATAAGGTCTCCTCTCAGCCTCCTCTTCTCCAGACTAAACAACCCTAGTTCCCTCAGCTGCTCCCGATAAGACTTGCGCTCTAGTCTTCTGCAATGCTGGGGGTGTTTGAAGTGCTGTGCTGTCAGCAGTGTGCCTGACGGGGCTTGTGCACTGCATAAGCACTGCAGGAGCAGAGACCAGCAGGCCCTTGAGCCCCTGAGATTTCTTCCTTCCACAGGGTGGGAAAATTTTTGGGACCCACCAGCCCTCTCGGCTGCCAATGCAGCACCTGCTTGGTGGGTGACCAGCTCCTGTGGTGACCCCTTGTTCCTGCAAGTGCTTTTGGACTAAATCAAAAGCCAGGGCTGAGACTGCTGCCAAGTGACAAAATGTGACACAAGCAGGACTCGTGGATGGGGCGGCTGCTTCATGCTTTCTCTGAGCACTGTAAAGCTGGCTGTCTGGGGTTGGACTGCTACTCAGGAGTACTTGCTCCTCATGAAACACTGGTGGTGTTTGTATATAGCATGAACCTACATGGTTTTATACTGGTCAGTTTTAATTACTTTGACACCTTAAATAGTAGTGGACTACTATGTTAGCTACCTTGCTAATTTTAATTGCTCTTTTTAAAATTTAAGCTTTCAGGGAAAGGGAGTAGTCTATGGTATAGAGAAAAGGAAAGAACTTTCTCCTTTTCATTGTTTATTTTAAATGTTTGGAAAACTATTTAAGTTTGTGCGTTAACATTTCAGTACTCTACCTGGAGTCTATAGTCTGTGAGACAGACTAAAGGTTCCTGGTTCACCTGCTACCAAGTGAGAGGATGTGTACTTGCACAAACCTACACCCTATAGTCTAGGCGGATGTAATAGATATGTGCAAAAATGAAGATGTAAGATTCCTTCTGGTTACAAACTAGGCTTTTCTATAAGTAAACTGGTGGACAGTCATGGAGAAAAGGCAAAACTGAGCTGTTGTCAAGAAGCAAGCATGCTGAATACTTCTAGATTTTAATGTTTGGATCCTTACATTTATAATATCCAATATTTCAAAGACCTATATGCAATTTCTGTGCTGTCGTTATATAGCATCTTCATATAAAAAACACAGATTATTTAACTCATAAAGCGCTGGAAGACAAGCTGGAAAGATTCTGATTTTCGGGCTTGTAGACTTCTACTAGTAGCAGCAGAAGCATTTGAACCATAGGTATGAAGCCAACGTGTGGTGTCCAGGCAGGAGCAGTTGTCTGGTTTCCAGCTTTCATTTATCACTGTATATTTTTATTGCTCTCAGTTGTACTGCTGTGCCCGGGACTCTTCTGTAGTGACACAAACTCTGTGCTCAGCCTCAAGGAAAGAATTAGGTTGTCTCCGGCATGGCCTCTTCTTTGGCACCTTCTTTCCAGTGGGGAGGGGAAGTATCAGAGACTCGGAAAACATTTGGTAGGTTTGAGGCAGAAAGGTGGTGTTTGTATACTATCCCTCTGCCATTTGTTTGCATGCAGCAAGAAAATGTAGGATGAGTTTGTTCTGGTGCTCTCTGAAGAGGCTAGCCATACTTGTGATGTAGCTAAGGTGACGTGTTCACGTATGGAGTGAGTGACTGAGAATTTGGGTTGTTATTCCTGGATGAGTGTTGCCGGGTTTGTCAACTCCTTCTGCAGTGTGCCCTTTTGAATAAGGGAATGGGAAGGAGGAAAGCAGACTTAGCACCGCTCAGAGCAGAGGCAATGATATGTGCATATATTTATTTGTGGTTGGCGTTGCATGTTCATGATGCAAATGTGCACGAGCCTAAGGCTGAAAAGGAATTCTGACCTTGGAGTCATGTGGTCTTTCAAAACATAGTAGGGGTGGAAGCAACAAAACCAGCTTTGGTGCAAAGAGAAAAGCATTCGTCTGCTTCCACGTCTCCCCTCCTCAGTTCCACCAACCCATCTCAGTAACTGCATGGAGTTATTACTGTGGCAGTCATGTTTTGAGGTGGGTGGGAGTTTTCTAGTGAATACTCTTCTCAGAAAATACCACTTAACTGAGTCCAAAGTTTCTTATGGAAGCGCTGGTTATGTGCATACCAGCAGGAGAGTTTTCTCAACATGGGCAGCAAGTACTGCAGTTAACAGAAATCTCCCCTTCCAGAATAGCCTGTATAGCTTGAGAAACTTATTTCTTGAGAGGCTGGAACTCAAAGCAAGGACCTATATGGGGATTTCTCCTGGGCTAACAGGTTCTGAGCTGCCAAGGAGTGGCCTTCTTTTGTTCAGATGAAGCTCAGCATGGGAGAAGTTTTGAAACCTCAAGCTTCAGAGGGGTGAGACAGGGTATTTTGTGCTGCTATGCTGTCCTTTCGGTGGGCTGCCTCTCAGCGCATGGCAGTGGCAGCAATATGGTGAGGAACTGCTTTGGTGAGCAACCTTTAAGTAGCTAAGGAAATGGCCTCTGGCTTAGCATGAACTTGGCAGATCTCGTGATGTCAGAAGTCAGCCTCTCCTGTGCTGCTCATGGCTGTGCTTGTGGGCAGCTCTTCGGCCAGGCAATATGTTTAAATTAGTGTTGAATCAAGATCACAGTGGATCGATGGCCTCTGTTAAAACTCTGTGACCCTCCTGGATGGACTGAATTTGCCAACATTACGGTACTGGTGTGCAAATCTGCATGGATGCAGATTGGTGCTGGTTAGGCTGTAAAGGAACGGTGCACCCAGACAGTTGAACTGAGGTGTGGCGTCAGCTTTTGTAATTCTGGTAGAAATGGGTATTTCTCCATCCTGGCTAATGGATTTTCCTCTGTGTCCATGCGGAAGTCACTTTCTGTAGAATAAGCTCAGTTGGCTGCCTGGGAAATGCTCATGTATGTCTAGGCACTCCTTTCATATTATGTCTTGGGAACTTGTGATGGAGCAGACTCAGCAAAGAATTAATTAATGTTTGATGTAAGGAACAGAATTTATGGCTCTAACAGAGAAATTCTGTTTACAGGTGACTCAACAGGGCAAGAAGTGGTATCTATAGCCAAATGCACACAGCGGAACAGTGTGAAATTTTGTATTCACAAAAGCATTGCGCTGGGGAACTTGGCAACTCAGCAGGGTTTTGCCTTGTGTAGTCATTCACAAGGAGGGATGAATGTCCAAAACAGCTGCCCTTGTTCTTCTGGATCACCTATCTCTGATAGTGTTTCTCCCCTGCAATGATCCAGATGACTTCCACACAGGCCTGGCATGAAATCTTTAAAAATGTTCTTGTAATCACATGCTGGCAGGTATGGAAAGAAGTGTCTGTTCAACTGAGAGCATTGTAAAAGGGAGCAATTTGAGGTGGATGTCTCTTACCAGCAATAACATTGTGAACAAGCAGCTTGGCCCTTCCAGGCAAGAAAGCAGGTCTTAAACTAGGCAAGAATTTTGGATTTCATTGACCTATTTTGCTGCTTGCTGAGGCTTCCTTTTGGTACCCAAGCATTTCCTCATCTATATTTTTACTTTTCCTCTCCGTCCTGACTCATGGGTTGGTGAGGTTGGATTTGTCTGGATGCAGGGAAAAAGGAGGCAAAGGAACTACAGCTGAAGGAAGGCTAAGTTTAAAATGGATTCTGGTGGATTTTGGGACCGAATCTCAGACTGGTCAGCCTACTGCCAAAAAGTTGTTTCTGATGCAAATGAATTTCATAGCTGCTGCTAACGTTCTTCCAGCTACGTTCTTCTAGCAGAAGTGTATCTGCTAAAGGAGTTTGCAGTTGCTCCCAGCGAAGCTATTCCTAAGTTTATCCTGCTGCTCTCAGACTGTGGAAACATAGGGTTTCTGCGTGTCTCCTTGTTGTCAGCACAATACCAAGGACAAGAATGCAGCGAGGTCACTTTCGTGGTGGCTTGTGCTGTTTCAAATGCTGCTTCAATCGAAAATACTGCTCCCTCTCTATCGAGCATTCTTGTAATTGTGCAGGGAGAACTCAGCTGCTGCAACCAAATCGAAGTCTGACAGGAGGGAGCAGAGTCTAGTACAGGCTGCTTCCTAGGTGGAGGGAAGGACATACTATATCTATCCTTTCTTCAGGCCTGCAAGGGACAGAGCTTGTGCGCAGGGATGGCTTCAGCCTACGTGGGGGGGTTCAGACTTGCTGAAATCTAAGTTCTCTGCTCAGCCTCCCAAGGGTGCCAGTGCAATGAGCTGTTCTTCACCCTGCTACCTCAGCCAGGCGTTCCAGCAGGCCCAGGTTGGAGTGGATTGCATCTGATGTGAAGGTGAGACAGAGCTGAGTGCAATCTGTGATGGGAATTTGCCAACAAGGCAGCAATTACAGGTATGGGATTATACGTGTGAAGGGCCATTGCCACTTCTCTTAATGTTTCTAGAGAGAATGACAGGAGCTGTTGTAGGATGAGACTGCTACTCCCTGCTCTGTGTCAGGGGTGGGACAGCCAGGGATCCTTCTGTAGTGGTACAAGAAGATTGAAAAGTCCAGAAGCAGACAGCTATAATCTGTGCATTACCCCTGGCTGCTGCTGAGACAGAACAGTGGGAAAAGCATCATCTTTGGTCCAGGTCCTGGCCTGGATCACATTACAATGCTGACAATGCTATTGTGCCTCTCCAGGAAGCCAAACTTGCTTTCTTTAATAAGAGTTTCTTAGGAATGGGGCAAGTAATATATTAGGATAGCCTGCTTTTTCTCAATGGATATTCAGAGACCATCATCTGGGAGAACTTCCAGCTCATTCTAGCTTCTGTTTCCTTAATAGAAGTCAGTATGGATCAGAGCCACAAGGTATTTCTAGTATGCAGATTGCCAGAGATCTAAAATTAATGTAGGGACCTTCTTGTCCCAAGAGACTAGTGTGGCTATGGATAGCTTTCTTCAGAAAAGGCTATATATCTGTCTTTGTGTGATAGCTTTCTCTTCCAGGTAGGCAAATACAGGCTTTCTGAGTTAGCAGGGACCATGACAGTTTGGACTAGCTAAGCCCAATTTGGATGTTGCTGAAAGTGGGATTTTTTTAGAGTTTCCTCTGGCAGAGAAAAGTTTCACTAGCAGTCTTGATCAAAGCCTGTCTGAATCTATTTCCCAGCAGAAACGTGCTCATCTTTCCTCCCACTTCTGTCACAATCTCTTCCAGAGGATTGATGGTGGCGGGAAGGAGCAATTGCATTGGTTTTGAGGACTTAGTTTGCTGTGAGCACCCCAGCCCGAGCTCTGTGCTGGCTGGAAAAAATGATGTGAGGAAATAGGATCGCAGAGCCTGGGGAGAATCTTTGCAGACCACCTGGCCTTTAAATTCCTGGCACTGCTCAAACTTGTCTCTGTAGGAAATCCATGTTCCAAGTCAAGCTCAGGTCACATGAGAAAATGAATTTGGCAGGAATATTATGAGTCCTTACTGATCTGCCAACAAATCCACCCCAAACATCTTGCTCCATGGCTCTATGCTTAGAATAGAGCAGCACAACTGACAGCCCACTGTAGAAAAAAAAAATGTACTTACAGAAGTGCCTGGAGGTGCCTTCTGCAGGCTTTCCCATGAAGCAACACTGCTGCAAGCTGACTTCCCTGAGCACCGCATTTTTCTTTTACAGAAAAATAAAAGGCGAGGGCTGAGGAAGGGCTTGAAAGCAAAGAGAATTAAGGTGGCAGGAAAAAAGGCATTCCTTCTTAGTTTTCTGTGTTCCTATTGTCCTAGGAAGACTTCAGTTCTCCTGGGTGCTGTTTAGTCACTCGAAAAATGTACAAATGTAGGGACAATTCATACTTCTGTGCCCACCTGACCTCCTCTGACATCATTAGTAGCAACTGGTGAGATGTTGCCGTGTGCATTTAAGTGCCATTTTGTGCACTGTTTTTCCCAAAATATCTCAGCTTCAGAGCAAGGTGCATAAAGAAATTGAAATTGAAAATGACTCTGGTACAATTATGGTAGAAATAAGCAGCTATCGAGCTTAATGCAGTTGCCATGATCGGAAATATAATCTGATTTCCTCTTTTTTTCATCTTTTGTGTTAGGTGCTCTGTTACCATCTTTATGTGGGATGTTGAGAAATTTTATTGCATTGAGCATATCTGGGAATTGGAAAGTCTCTTTATTACAGAAGGCAGAGATTTTTGAGATGGGCTGTCAACAACTTTGCAGTGCTTTAATGTCCCTTCAAGGTGACTGGATGATGCACTACGTACAGAATGCTCCTTGGGGCACTATAACTAGAAATACAGGACTTCCTGTTCAGGCCACAAATTTTTGAAAATTAGAAGCCTGAAATCAGGTATGTAAACCAACCCTTTTATATGCATAAAACCAAACATAACTATAGAAGGTCCTGATTTTCAGGGTTGCTGCTGTAAGATCTAAATATGGGCACTCGAGGCTGAAACACTGATCTATGTTGTTTCCTAGAGGAACTTAAAAACCAAACGTTTTAATAGTTTTCCGTTAAATTTGTGAACATGACTGTATATGTCTTTATCTTGTGGTAGATGGCTGAGCTCAGAGAGCCATGGTGAATGGCGTTAAATCTAGTTGGCGGCCGGTCACAAGCGGTGTTCCCCAGGGCTCGGTTCTGGGACTGGTCTTGTTCGGTATCTTTATAGATGATCTGGATGAGGGAATCGAGTGCTCCCTCAGTAAGTTTGTGGATGACACCAAGTTGGGTGGGAGTGTTGATCTGCTGGAGGGCAGGAGGGCTCTGCAGAGGGATCTGGACAGGCTGGATCGATGGGCTGAGGTCAACTGTTTGAGGTTTAATAAGGCCAAGTGCCGGGTGCTGCACTTGGGTCAGAACAACCCCATGCAACGCTACAGGCTTGGGGAGGAGTGGCTGGAGACCTGCCCAGCAGAAAAGGACCTGGGGGTGCTGGTTGACAGCCGGCTGAACATGAGCCAGCAGTGTGCCCAGGTGGCCAAGAAGGCCAACAGCGTCCTGGCCTGTATCAGAAATAGTGTGGCCAGCAGGAGTAGGGAAGTGATCGTGCCCCTGTACTCGGCACTGGTGAGGCCGCACCTCAAACACTGTGTTCAGTTTTGGGCCTGTCTCTGCAAGAAGGATGTTGAGGTGCTGGAGCATGTCCAGAGAAGGGCTACGAAGCTGGTGAGGGGTCTGGAGCACAAGTCTTACGAGGAGTGGCTGAGGGAACTGGGGTTGTTCAGTCTGGAGAAGAGGAGGCTGAGGGGAGACCTCATCGCTCTCTACAACTACCTGAAAGGGGGTTGTGGTGACATGAGTGTTGGTCTCTTCTCCCAACTAACTAGTGATAGGACAAGAGGAAATGGCTTCAAGCTGTGCCAGGGGAGGGTTAGACTAGATAGTAGGAAAAATTTCTTTACTGAGTGGCCAAGCATTGGAACAGGCTGCCCAGGGAGGGGGTGGAGTCACCATCTCTGGAAGTATTCAAAAAATGCGTGGACGTGGCACTTCGGGACATGGTTTAGTGGGCATGGTGGTGTTGAGTTGATGGTTGGACTTGATGACCTTGAAGGTCTTTTCCAACCTTAATGATTCAGTGATTCTGTGATGTCAGAATAAATATACAAACAAGTAAATATAAACATTTATGTGTTTTTGTTTAGATGACCCAAGTTCTGCTAGGAGACTATTAGAAATATCTCATTATTCACTGGAGTGGAGAATACCCTGAAAAGTAAAATATTTTAAAATCCAGGTATGAGAAAAGTAACTGAGACCTGATGGGACAGTTTTCTCCCTTGGTGGTCATGCAAATAGTGCAGTATGGCTGTAGTCACTGCAGCAGTGTGTGTAAAACAGTATTTTGTTTTCCTTCAGATCCTCATCCAGTGCTCTCCTGTCTTTACAGGGATAGGTATGGATGACAGGCACAAGACTGAGGGCAGAGGTGGTGACATGCCCAAGGTCTGGAGTCTGGGAGCTGAATTCCCATCCATTATCTTTACGTGTGTTGGGACTGTATCTGCTCTGTGACTCTCCAGGGGTGGAAGGGGCTCTGGCTAGTCAGTGGGAAGTGCTTCTGCTCCCAGTTTGCACTAACCAAGTATGTAATCGGCAAGAGAAGACAGCAAAGATGCTGAAGCAGCCAAGTTATTTCAAAGGCAGTCTTTGGTGAAAGAGCACCTGCTTGAGGCTGAAGGGGGGAGGCTACACAGGCAGGGGGAGGTGGATGCTAGCAATGGCTCAAAGGGGCTTTGTACACTGGGGATAGTTTTCAAGGTGAAAACATCAATTCACTAGTGCCCCAAAATTTGAAGAGGCTGAGGGAGGGAGTCAAGACTTGCGCTCTGCTCAGATCGGCACTCTGGATGCCAGTGCAGGTAGCCTGTTAAGAAGTCAGTTTAACTGTGTAGTTAAAGCTGAGATAAGTATAGCTGTCAGCAAAGAAAAAGACAAGACATAAGACTTGCGTAGCAGCAGTGGAAGAAGCACACTGGCAGTTTTCCCTTAAGGCTTTGCTCGGATGTGCTGTGTGGCCATTGAAGCTTTCCCTTACAATTTTGGACTCGGATTTTTCGCAGGTGAGGCTGTGAGCTCTCCTGCTTGCTTGGAGGGGTGGAAGAGGAGAGCAGAGGGATGGCTGGGTCCAGCTGGAGATATCCTGGCTGGCTCAGCACATCTATTTCCAGGCGAGCCACCTGATGGTGCTGTTTGTTCAAGTTCCTGGCTATGGTGGGTGCTCCTCGACTGCAGAGCTGTGGACCTGCATCTAGATCTGCCTTATCACAGGGCGTTTAATTAATAAATAAATGATAAAAAAAGGTCTGCGTCACCCACCTGGCTCTGGCGGTAGGAGTGCATCTTTCTGCCAGGCCCGGGGGCAACAACTGGTGAGGTTTTTTAAGCTTGATTTCAAGAAAGTGCCTTGGAAAAGGTGTGGGGGAGGCCAGGCCTGGATACCTCTGTATTTTGTGAAGGCTGATGGTGGTTTGATAGGTTTTCCTAATTTATTTTGCATTCTCCTCACAATTGCCATTGTGGAGCTTTCCCATACGAGGATTAACCGTCACAAGCGGTGCAGTGCAGCGCTGGCAACCTCCCTGGAAATCACACATTCTGAATAATGATGAGAGCTGAAAGCAGGACAGAAAATCCACCCTTCTGCTCCCTAAATCAGCACTGGGTAACACCACTCCAGACAAAAAGCAGCACTTGGCGACACCCCTGTTCCCACAGCCTGTCCCCCTTTCAAGCCCACCTCACTCTCTGCAGGAGCTTGCGTTGAAATGCACAGTCAAGGCAAGAATGCAAACTGGGGAAGCTTCTGCCCAGCACCAGGCACTTATCTGGGGAGGCCAGGCTCCCCATTTGCTATGGAGAGTACAGGCTTGCGTTTGCTGTCTTGGGATCCAAGCCCCTTGGTTAGGAACTAGTGGTGTGGTGCTTTGCAGCATAGGCACCACAGATGGGGGTGACTGGTGCGAGCAACCAGGGACAACATATGGGGCAGAGCAAAACAGCTCACTTTTCTATCTTGCTAGTTCATTTTCTGAGGGTGAGAGAGAGCAGGGAGTAAAATTTAGCTTAGGTTGCCCCACTCGCTTCTGCCACAGGCAGCACCACCAGCAAGTCCCTCTGAAGTGAGCAGGCTGGCTCCTTATTTGTTTCTCACTGTCAATATGATGAGTCCAACTAGATTTCTTTCTGTTTGTGTTTGCTGCTTATCTGTGCTGACAAAACATGCGTAGTTTGTAGCTCCCTTGCTTCAGCTGGCTGCTGTTCCATTTTAATGCGAGGTGCTTCATCGGAGGTCATTTACTCAGTATGTTGCTGGGCCATTTACAAATATGAGCTGATGAATATTTCATTGTCATTCACCAGGAATTCTGTTGAAGTGTAGAGCTTTGTGGTAGTGAGCCAGTATGTGATGCAATCAACCTGAAATTGTTTCCTTGCTGCATCTCTTGTCAGATGTGCTAATTACTGATGTTGAAGAGGTAAATTTGGTGGAAGGGGGAGGATTACATACATGTATTAATATAACAATACTCTTTATTTCACCTTGATTCAACTTAAATATCTCTGGAATCAGTGTTGCTTGGGGAAAGGGATCTTTTGATGAAATAGCAAGAGCAGCCATCTCTTCCCGTTTGCTCTAAGAGCAATACTCAGGCTGGCTTTCCTTCCTGCAGTGCCACACCTCTGGGAGGGAGACTCTGCTGGACTCAGACTTCCTTTTAAGTGCTGGGAAGACTAAGTACTTGTAGCAGAGTAGGTGGTGAGGCCAATTTATCTTGCTGCAAAACATCCTAGTGGAAGCAGGGCACAGCATGCAGGGGACGCATGCCAGTGTTAATGCCTGCTTGAGACTGCAAAGAGCCTGGAGCAATAGTTCTGCAGAGGGAGACCCAAGCCATTTGTCTCAGAGTCCAGTGATGATTCAGGCACCAACATTATTAGGGATGTTATTGCCGAGCCAACTGAAGAAAACAGAGGCTGGGATAGAGTACCAAGGTTGACAGCAGGGGACTATAAAGGTAGTTCACCCTGCAGCTGCCAGCTGAGAGGGAGGATGTTCCTGTACCATGGCGGTGGAGTGGCAGCAGAAAGTACCAGCTACTTGCTGAATCGTGCAGATGTGCTGGTGTGGCAGTGCCTCCCACCTCACCCGCTGACTGGGGAGAAGCTGGTGGGAAGTTGTTTTCATGTTACGGTGTTGAATACCACTGCAGAACAATTTGTGTTGTACTCCTGGATTTTCTGGACTGCATGGCTTTTATGGTGAACAATATCTCACTGATAAATAGTGCTATGGGGAATGTTAGGGTATGCTGTTTCATTAGAGAGAAAATAATCCAACCAAAGAGATGCTGTAACCACCCAAGCTCCTTCAGCCCTCTCCCCTGTGGTGCTGAAGTTGAGCTCTGAGGCTCTGCCAGTAACAAAGGTTATTGTAACCATGTCAGATACAAGAGAAGGAAAGGAGGCCATGTGTGCCTCAAAGTTGTCTGCTTCCCTACATACTCAGAAGCTTCTCTCTGCTGGCCAGACCACAGGAATGGGTTGCAAAATGTGCTTGCTCTTCATCTACTGCTGGCTGGTCATCTGGTTCTTCAGAGCTAGAGCAAAGGAGAGAAGCTATGAATATATCATATTTGGTAGCTGTGTGGAAAGTAGGGGGCCATGCTGTCAGTTGCAGAGGAGAAAGGTTGGTAGTTTGCAAGGTAGGCTCCACAACTTTTCTGAAGGTGGGAAACGAGAGAGGCTCCTCCTCTTTTTGCCTTTCCATCTCAACTTGGTCTAGGTTACACAGTTCACGCAGCTCTGAATGTTGCAGTTTGTCTGGTACAGCATGCCCTTATGCAACAGGCCATCTCATGCTGCACCATAGGTAAGGTCCTTGAGAACTCAGCTGGGTGCCCTGCTTTGTGTGAAGCTCTTGCCATGCATGGTATGGAACAGACTGGATCTGGAAACTGGGCAGATATGGACTTAGCGTAATGTTCCCCAGTCTGATGGCTTTTTTGGGGCTGAGCAGGAGTTTCATGCTGGTGACACTGTCTAGTCATTGCTGTTCAAAAGGGTCTGGTGTGAAATCATGGTACATAAACTGGCCCTCAGCACCAAACTGCCTGGAAGAAGCTTTAGAATAGTAGAATATTTTGGGTTGGAAAGGACCTTTAAAGATCATCTAGTCCAACCCCCCTGCAATGAGCAGGGGTATCTTTAATCTGAATAGTCTGTGGGTTTTTTTACTTTGAGGTAATTTTTTTTTTTAAGATTCTGTAAAGTCTCTGTAGCATGGACAGTCCACTACTGTGCTAGTCAAGCCTGCCTGTGTGTATCTGTATATAACTCTGGTATGTTTTCTCTCATTGCATGTTTTGATATAGTTTCTGGAAGCAGCCTCAGGAGAGGTCTGGTTATCCTGGGTACAATGTCATAGCTGTCCTTTGGTTCCTGGGGCTGGGTCTTCCCAGAAAGGGCCCAAACCCAGTAAAAACAGTGGGAATGCTTGCTGTAGAAGTAGGGTTAGGCTGGATTGTACTTTTTGTGACTGAGAACTTTAATCTCTGTCCTGCCAGAAGCTTCACTTGTATGTCTGGAAAAATCAAACCTTTTGACTCCTTTAAACCCCTCTGTGTGTCACCTCTACTTTTTGAGTAGGTTTTGTTGCTTTTTTTTTTCCTCTTTAAACTTGACTAATGTCTTCACAGTTTTTTGGGCTGGTACCCTATGATACACAGTGCTCACTGAAAACTGCTGAAGGACAGGCCAGCTTGTTAAAGAAGGGTATTGTCTGGAAGTTAGGTGTATGGGAACTTGATGCCAATATTCATGAAATACAGTAAAAGCACACAGTATGGAAAAAAAAAAAAGTGAGGATGTCCTAGATTCCATCATAGTCTTTACTGGTGGTCTTAGTAGATTTTTTTTTTTAAATATAATTGGATTTTTAATTTGACCAATTGTAATGACAGAATGAAACTGATTCTGTAGTCAGTTCTTCCAAAACAGCTCGATTAACACGTGGATCTTTAAAATATAATTAACTTTTTGTAGAATGAGACTTCTTTTTTTGTGGGGGTACAGGCGTATGTGGGTGGTTACTGAGAATACATGGTACTCTAATCACTTCTTGCCGTCTCTCTTCCACTCTCTGAGGCACACAGATATCATGGGCCAAAATTTGCCACTTCTGTCATTCTAGAAATAAACAGGACTAGTCATAGGGCAAAACATGACTTACCACAAACACAAGTGACAGAAACTGTACCTGAAAAAGGAACAGAAGTGGCCATTTTTAATAACATTTGGTTAGTTTCCAAAGTAGAGGGCAAATGAATGGACTTGTATTATGCTCTAGGAGAAGAAAGAAGGATTATTATAATTCTAGAGAAACTTGGTGAAGGGAGGGAAATCACAATGGAAACTCCTATTTGAGGCAGGGTGTCTAAATTTTGATTCGGGGTATGTTTTCTCAGCAGCATCATTGACATTTCCCAGTTTTTCACACTATGATTTTACAGTACCTCAGCAGTGAGTTAAGTTCAGATACTGCACAAAAGAGTAAATATAGCAGACTTTTTAACTTGTACAGGTTGAGCATCTACTTTGTGTCCTGCATTAGTCACCTTTCTTACCAGTCATGGATGCTGTATGCTCTGTCAGTCCACCTGCTGGCTGATGTCTTTGCTTGTCCATCCCTTAAGGAAGGCTGAGCTGAGAGCGCCATTAAATGTGTGTCATACCTCAGCGTAAACTGGTCTGAGCCCTCCCACTGTTCTCTGCTGATTCCAGGGTAGTGGCTGGGCAGGCAGAGGTGCTGGTAGGAACCACAAAGAAACATGGAAGGGGGAAAAGCAAAATTCCTCTGTTTCTCTTCCTGTTACCAGCCCATGCAGAACTGCTTGGCTGCTTCCATCTCTGGCAGCCCTGCATTTGGTGATACTGAAGACCAACTGCAGATTGAGCTGTGTTAGCAGGATCTTATCCATCAGATCAAGGGAGGTGGTTATCCTCCTTTGTGTAGCACTCGTTAGGCCATGTCTGGTGCACTGTGCCCAGTTCAGAGTCCCTACCACAGGAGGGATATTGGCAAGTTGGAGTGAGTCTACTAAGATATGCCTGGGGCTGGAGCGTGTGACGTACAAGGAGAAGCAGAGGGAGGATGAGAGGCAACAGACAGAAGTCTCAGCATGAGAAATTCCAGCTAGATGTAAGAAAAAAAATCTTCACAGGCAAGGCAGTCAAACACTACCTCTTCCAAGAGGTTGCCCAGAAACACTCTGAGATCTCTGGAGGTATTCAGCTTTGGAAGTTAGACTAGATGACCCCCAGAGGTCCTTCTGTACTTAAATTATTCTGTGGTTCCATGGTTTTGTGCAATAGTTTGAGCAAGAGTCTTACACAATCTGTACTCTTCTTTAATCACAGAATCGTTAAGGTTGGAAAACACATCAAATCCAACCATCAACCAAACACCACC
>NW_010514622.1:0-6557 GCF_000687285.1 Phaethon lepturus
AAGGGCAGTTGGGGACAACCCGGCTCCCGCGGGACTCGGTGGCTTTTCAGGGCGCTGGAGGGCTTCGTGTTGCCATTTCTGCACCAGATGGGCCTGAGCGGTGCGGCTGCGGGGCGAGGGAGCCGCTCGCAGCGGTGCCTTTGTCAGCTTGCTCAAAATAGCACAGGCACCTTGCAGCGTCTCGTCGCAGAACAGTCCACTCAAAGCAGGGAGGGAAATGCCAAAAACCAGAGCCAACACCGAGCAGGGTACATGCGCTGTGCCCGCCGCGCTAAGGGAGGCGGGATTCGGGCTTCGGGCAGGGACAAGGGCAAGAAATCTTACGTCAGTTATGCCGCAAGCGCGGCGAGGGGCGCGTGCAACAAACGAGCCAGACCGTGGAATCATTTAGGTTGGAAAAGACCCAAAAGATCATCCGTCCTAGCCAAAGCGGGGACACCTGCCCCTGGTTCCTCCGCGCGCTGCCCTGCGTCCGGCTGCGCAGCATGCGACGCCGCAGGACAACAGTATGTTACGCTTTGAGAGCCAGCAGATAGAAACGTTACGTACTGTACAGCAGCTCCGGCCCCTCTGAGGTCCCGTTCCAGCAAACCGCAAAGTGAAACTCTACAGATTTTCCCAATTTACCCTGAACGAAACACGCGGGTGCTGGAGTTCACCAGTGGGAAAGCCGGGGGGCAGGACTGGCTCCCGCGCCAGGCAACACCTAGTCAACAGAAACATCCACGATAAAGGCTTTATTCACAAAAATAATTACAAAATTGCTCTGACGCTGTTAGAAAGCGGTGTTTCAGGTTACATTCTTACCAGCGGGAAATAATTACCGTAAATGCTCCAGAAGTGAAAGCCGCATACAGAAAAGAAATGAGTTCATGGTTTGTGCAAGGGGAAAAGAAACGCTTTTTTTTTTTTACTGCAAACTTTCAAACCCAAGGCCGACTGCACAGATCAACGGCTGAAAACAGATGAACACTTTACACATGCACAAAACATGAGAACCAGTTTCTTGCTGCTTCAAACATCAATTGCAGTTTGTTTTTTTTTTTTAAAGGCATTTAACTGTAGCTGCAAGTTTATCTAAGCTACATTTGATCAATTTGCTTAGATAAATGAGCTATCCTCCTGAATGCTCTTCAAAATTCACTTGTGAGGACTTAACATTAAGGCTTACTACGTACTTCAGAAGCTGCACGTGGCCCCCCCTAATTGCTTGTCCAGTTTAAATCGAAAAGGCCTTTCCTGGTGGGTACGGAGCCATGGCAAAAAACCCCACCTCTCTGCAAAATGACCAACTTTACCGGGAATTAACACTGGATTATTTGAAGGGCATCGGTGTATCTCTGGGGAAGCACTAACCCTTTCGCTATTAGAAGCAAACAGAAGCCGTGCGGGGTTGCTCCCGCAGCCGAGCCCCGGGTTTATGGTGGCACCGAGCTCTCGGGACGCTCCGAAACGCGTTTCCGCAGCGTTCCTCTTCCCTCGCCGTGCCCCAGGCACCGAGCCCGGAGCGGCCCCGGCTGGAGGGGACTGCGGCAGACCAGAGATGAAGATGAAGGTCGCCAGCTGAAAGCCACATCGCCCCAGCAACCCTCTTCCTCCGATGCCGATCGCGGCCTGACCCTGTTCCCTACTGTCTCCCCGCTTCTCGGCAAGGCCTCCCGGGACTCTTGCCACGACGGGGCCAGAGCCCAGGAGAGTTGGGCACGCATGGACCCCTGGCTCCGCTCCGTTTCAGACAGCTGGAGGGCAGGAGGGCTCTGCAGAGGGATCTGGACAGGCTGGATCGATGGTCAACTGCATGAGGTTCAATACGGCCAAGTGCTGGGTCCTGCACTTGGGTCACAACAACCCCACGCAACGCTACAGGCTTGGGGAGGAGTGGCTGGAGAGCTGCCCAGGGAAAAGGCCCTGGGGGTGCTGGTTGACAGCCGGCTGAACATGAGCCGGCAGTGTGCCCAGGTGGCCAAGAAGGCCAAACAGTGTCCTGGCCTGTATCAGAACTAGTGTGGCCAGCAGGAGTATGGAAGTGATGGTACCACTGTACTCGGCACTGGTGAGGCCACACCTCGAATCTTGTGTTCAGTTTTGGGCCTCTCACTACAAGAAGGACATTGAGGTGCTGGAGCGTGTCCAGAGAAGATCAACGAAGCTGGTGAGGGGTCTGGAGCACAAGTCTTATGAGGCGGGGGTGTTATGATAACTTTGATTCCAAATGTGTTATAATGCATTTAAATTTCACTTTTGTAAGAAACGTGCCTGGAAGAGGGCTGTGCCTGCAGGTGTAATGGCTGTACAGCATTTAGAGCTCCTGTGTACTTACGGAACGAAGCATCTGCTCTTAAAAGCCAACACTCAAACTCACTACTGGCGCAAGCGAAACGCCGTTGCTGCGGGTGCAGCAGCAAGCCGCAGGAGATGCTGCTCCGGCGTGAAGCACATGCAGCGGCTGCCCCGCGAGAAGAGGAGACGGCTGTAAGTGCAGAATAAAACACCCTTATCTAACACGGCCTGGGAAGTACTCGGCTCTGGTACACAAACAAGCTGAGGGGAAAAAAATAACGGTAGAAGAGAAAGGGGTAACGGAGCCCAGCTCTTCCTTTCCTCGCCCAAAGGCAGATGCTGCCGCAGGAGCAGCCGGGGCCGAAACCGTAACCGGAGCCCAGGGCAGAGGCAGCGGCAGCAGACGGGGCATTCAGGACACGCGGGTTTGGGCTTCATACAAGCGCGAAGAAAGGCGAAGAGCGGGACGGAAGGGCCGTTCACTGCGGATGAAAATGCCGGAGCGAGCGCCAGTTTTAGGCGGTATTTATTGAACAAACTCGTACAGCCGTGCCCTGCCCCTCACTATGGGTCGGGCCCCGGGTTTACCTGCACTATTCAGAAACGTGGGGACTGGAGACAGGGTGCGGAGCGCGTTTCAGAAAAGGCACACCTACATTAAGGGATTAAATTGCTTGGTTCTACAGTAATTACACTTAAAAGTCTTTTCTTTTTGCTGAAGCAGAAGAGATCAGCTCGTATTTGCAGCTTTTCTTACATTCACAGCAGGGATTTCTCTAAATGCCCGGTTTGTTTTCCTCAGGACCACCACTTGCTCTGGCCATTGGGAAAAAACCATGACTGGGATGGCAGAGAGGCTCTCCAGGAGGACAGGCTGGACTCCCAAAGGTGGCAATATCAGCATATCTACCAACTTCCATCGAGGGAAGACGTTCTGCACTTTTTTTTTAAGATAGCAGCCCTCGAGCACAGCTGCAGGCACCACAGCAAGCCCAGGCTGCAAACGCCATCGGCTCCGAGGCACGTCGGCGTCCTGCGTGACGGGGCAGGGAAGGTCAGCTTCCACGTTGTCCCATGTTCCCGGACAGCCTCCACTGGTGCGCTCAGCTGATCGTTCCCACGGTTAAGGGTACTCCTGTCCTTACAGAGCTACTGGATGAGGATGTCGGATGACAAAATCAATGTCTGCTTTTCTTTTCTTGAGAAAGACGATCTTCAAACACGACAAAGTAATTTTTCTGGACACAGTATTTAAAGAAATCCGAACCTCCTGATGAGCCACACGTGTATTATGCCGGTCTACAGGGGACCGCCCTACCCCCTCTGCTTCCCAAGAGCAAGGCGTTTCGGCAGATGCGTGTGCTGCAGGGCACGGGGAGGGGAGTCCCTCCTCCGAACAGAAGGTGATACGGTTCTACTACGGCAGCTGCCACAAAACTGCATTTCAGTAGCTCACATCACCTCTGCATCCCAGGTTACCAAGAGGACAAGTGCAGGAATCTAGGTCTTCCACCCCAAATTCACCTGCACCACATGAGGGATCCCTGTGGCACCAGCTGGGGCAGCAGACCTCCACCAGCCTCCCCACATCTTCAAACTTGTGTCCAGGGGATGTTGGATCTGGTGGACAAACCATCAGGAGGGGCAGGATCCAACAGCCGAGTCCGTTCCCGGGGCGTTCTTCGCACCCTGGAGGTTGTGCCGTGTCACGTTCACGTCCTGGCAGGAGTGAATTTCTTTTTTCAGCTGAATTCTAAGCTTAGCATTCACCTGGGTGCTAATCACCGGGTAAACCCTAGAACTCTGCAGGAACCTTTTCAAGACCTCAGGTTTGTCCCCGCAGCCTTCAATCACATTTTCAAGTGACAAGGACTTCTGGATACTTACACAAAACATGTTTTAGTTCCCCCCGCTGCACACAGTATTTTTGAAACAAGTACATTAGATTGGTGTCATAGTCAACATCCAGAAACAGAGACACCCAGCAAGAGCCAGGTTAGCAGCGTGTTTGAGAAGCAGCAGTGGGGCTTTTCTGTAAAGCTTGTGTTAAAAAGTGCAGATAAATACTTGCTTTGGTCCTTTTTGCTCCATAGGATTTCTTATCACTAATGTATTAAAGTGTTTTCACACCTCTCCTACTATTTATTATTGTTGCTGGGTTTTGCCCTTTTGTTTTTCATTGCCTACGTAAGTTTTACATAAATTTAGCTTTGGAATACACGATATAGTAATTCTTAGCTCCTCAAAGGTGTTCTTTGAAAAGGCATGTATACAAAAATATTTACTATGAAGTAGAAAAAATATATTTGGCTTGCAAGTAAGTGTGGTTTTCTTTACCTGCTTATCCCAGAAAAATACAGCTGAGATGCAAGATCTAATTCTCTTCCCACCTGAAGCTTTTCAGCTGAGCAGAGCAGGGCTCATGAAGGCAAACCGACTTCTCCAAGTCCACAGAGCCAGGCTAGCTCACCAAAGATCAAAAACACAGGACCCTCGGATCAAACAACTGCCTTTTCTACTCTGGGCTCTTAGGAAAGGGGTTTGGAAGAGACGTTAGTTTTACGGCAGTACCATTTGTACTAGAATCTCATGTTCAACAACAAAAACGTTGACATTTTACTTCCAAGTACATCATTTTACCCAGGTAACACCCCACAATTAACGTAGCCACAAGAATTTTGATTCTCTTATAAGTCTTCAGCTACTGGAACCGTTACTTCTTCAGGGAGTGTTCTGTACACCGATGCACTGTTCAGCACACGTCTCTGACCTTACAGTTTCTTTTACAGCTCTTTGATGCTACTGATGAATATTTTCAATTTACTTTAAGAGAGACAACATAACAGTAGCCACAAATTTGCCATCATCAGTCAGAGCCTCCCTTTCGACAGCTGAAATAGAGCGTTCCGACTGCTTCTTCACATTGGCCATCTGAATATTCACAGGCTCAGCTTAACACAGATGTCAGCTAAGCAACAAATACATCAGGATTTTGGAGAAAAAAGCCTCACCAATGTATTTGGTATTTGTACAGTACATCCACTTACCACCAGTTCAAGTGGACACCGACGTACCACAACCTGGCAGTCTTTCTGAGCACCCAGTGGCTGCACTGCATCCCGGTCAACTCAGTCTGTAGCATTCGGCGTCACAGATCGTTCCCAGAGAAATGACACAATCAAGCTTTTCCCCTCCCAAACGCCACACATGAATATATTTCAATCTACCTACTAGGTCACTCCTTTCTGTCTTGCCCCTGGGGTCCCCCAAGCAAACCCTAAAAGAAGAACAAGCTCTTTCAACAGTTTGCTGACGTGTTTGAAGAGAAGAGATACTTCACGCCTAAACAGAGAGAAGCAACGTGCGTGTGGGTCAGTACCGCCGACAGACTGCGCTCACCCCTGCAAACACGGTCCTGGTTGACAACAGCAAATTGAAAGCAGCCCACCGCTACACAACCGGGCACAACCCACAACAAGACTGTAAAGGGCCACGTCGTAAATGCATGAAGAAGGAGCTGTGTTCATTTGGCGCACGTTGCTCGAATCCTTCCCAGCCCTCGAGGAGCGTCTGGGCATCTCCACACCATGGCCTGCAAAAGCCCCAACTCCTCTACCTCTCCCCAGCTGGAGGAAGAGTCGCTTGTCATCACCGATGACACGTGGAAGGTGCTGCTGTGCTCTGGCTGCGGATGAGCGATGTGGTGGCCGGGTATGTTCATGGCAACCAGCTGTGGCTACAGAGGGCTTACAGATCTGTTGAAGGCTCACATTTGAAAATTAGGTCAAGAAATGGAATTTCTTCCCACTAAAATCCTGGCACTCAAATATAGAACCAGTTACCCAGCTTCGAAACAGGAGAGCTCCCGAAAGAAGTCAGGAGAAGGAAAAGCAGGGGAGCGTATCAATACCTAAAAAACCATTACAAATATCAAATTATGGTGTGACGACTTAAGAGTTTTTCTCTGTGGTCTCTTGCACCCTGGCTGCAGTCATCTGGAACTGCGGCATGTATGGCACAACGGCTTTATACTTAAGGCTACTTTGGATAAATGAATTTAAATTAGGAGGCGTATGCTGAAGAAACCCCCCATCCTTGAGTAGATCGGTTGTATGGAACTGACACACCACCCCAGA
Source organism: Phaethon lepturus (assembly GCF_000687285.1). Lineage (NCBI taxonomy): Eukaryota > Metazoa > Chordata > Aves > Phaethontiformes > Phaethontidae > Phaethon > Phaethon lepturus. The sequence goes on from NW_010514622.1 coordinate 6,417, forward strand.
ACTTTCTGTTAAAAAAATGTCATTTTCCCTCTTTTCCAATAGGTAATACAGGCTCCGCTCAGGACTGTCGCCATCTGTGAAAGCGTCATCCTGATCTGAAGGCTCTGAAAATCCCTCTGAAGAAATAAGGGAAAGGGAAAG
>NW_010514622.1:6588-33126 GCF_000687285.1 Phaethon lepturus
TCTGGGCTGCCTGCCGGGCGGATCAGGTAATACGAGGAACACCCCATTGCCCACCTCCCAAGAGCTACTTGAGAAGGCGCCGGTAACTAAGGTCTCTTCAGCTAAGAAGCACCGATCAAAACAACTTCTCAGATTCATTTTCTGTTCGTAAAGCCCACTTGATCTGGAGTTACTGATGATAGAAGCGTATTTAATATCGGACTGCCCTGTAATTTCTCCACTGATTGGGTCATCATGGGAGCTCTCAGAGAAGCTGCTACTATTGAAATGGCTGCTAGAGCAAGCAGAGTCATGTTCAGAGTCTTGAATTTTTGTAAACATTGAATCAATTACTAAAAAATCTTGCGTGTCTTCTTTTTTCAGCACTTTAGTAACACTGATGTCTTCCAGCACTATTTCTGGTTCCAGAAGAAGAGGCTCAAATGACATTGCTTCAGGGTGCTTGATAAAAAGATGCTCAAAAGTTTCAGGCTAGAAGAAAAGATATATTTTAATGCTCATCTATTATTAAATAGCTTTATTTCAGTATGAAGCTACTGGTTTTAAGACTCGCAGACAAAACCCCCATAGTTTTAGTAAGAGTTGGAAATCCTCTAAAACACATTTTCTCTTTTCTTTATGTCTATGTGTAGGTGAAGATTGAGAGACGAGACCAAAAAAAGCAAGAACCTGATTGTGTGTCAAGTGCTGCAAAGCAAGCGTTCTGTGCAGTGCTCAGTACTCCAGCCAAGGCAGCGTATCATTTAAGCTGAAAGAGAAGCAGCTGAATGGTCCCACTCACCTCAACATGAATAAACATGCACGTATTGTTAAAAACACACGCAAGTGCTTTGCGAGACAAAGGTCTTATCCCCTTAGATGTCCTCGGCTTTTTATTTCGATTCTATAAACTACAGACTTAATCATTTACATGTCAACTAAAGTAACTTTCCCTGCTAGGATTATATGATTTAGGGTCAAATGCAGCCTTTCCGTAGTATTTTTAGAGCACTCAATAGCAGCTGTATGTTTGAACTGCATGAAGAGAAACACGTATTTATTTTGGAGAAATGTATGCTGTACTACTACCTAATATATATGCACATAAAACATACAGCAAAACTGGAACTCCTCGCTACAAAGGAAAATTCACTTGAAAAACATGTATTTCCTAATGGATTCAAGACAAAACAAATAGATAAAACCAGATTTTGTGTATATTAGCAAACCGTATTTTACAGCAGGAAAGCTGCCAGAACAACTAGGAGCGTGTCAAAATACTTAGGCTAGTGTACAATTATCAAAAAGCGTATACTAACTTGCCTATCTTGGGCTACTACTTTAGTCTAGACTAGCTGTCAGTAATGCCTATGCCCTCACGTGGCAAAGCTGGCCAGCCGGTTTCCAACTGCTTCGGTACTTGCCCCACACAAGTCCCTCACCTCCCCACACTGAAGCCGACCTGCACTCTGCAATCTCTCCTAGTCTTCAAAATAATGCCAATAACTGCATATAAAATGAACCAGCTCTTGAAATGAGCTCTAGGCTGCTACCGTCCCGTATGCATCAAGCCATAACCATCGTATCTTAACTGCCCGAGGAAAGCTGTCCTCCCTCCGACAGGTTTGCTCCGAGGCGGCGCAGGAACACGGGCACTGCTGTGCCAAAGCAGACCAACGCTCCCTTCAGGGTTACATTGCCCACGGTGGCATTTGCAAAACGAGAGGCAACGTATTATCGGGAAGCTTTTGGACAACCAAAAAAACCTGTTTCCTCCCGACAGACCTGCCCTCCTACAACCGGCAGCTGGGTTATCCTGAACAGAGGTGGTTTATATTCCTTCCAAAATCTGCTTGCTCCCTCACTCCAGCCCCCAGTATCTGCTCTTATAAATGCATATGGGTACCACGGAAAACACAGAGATAATATTGCCTGCGAAGATGAAATACATCACATTCAAAGACAGGTATGTTGTTTGGCAAAGGCCACTATCTGTCAACTCAGACACATCACTTATTAAAACATGTCAGATATTTAATCAAATACAATGCATAGTCCAACGTCCTGAGAAAGCGCGAAACTACAGCGCACCAGCGGCTACGGAGTAGGCTGCATGAAGTGCTGTGTTTCCACAGTGTGTCTGCTGTAACCTGGGCACAAACTGCGTTAACCAGAGAAAGTAGTTCCATAAAACTCAGGAGAAAAGTCATAGTCTCAGGTCAGCAATTCCCAAACTCTGCTGACCAGTTAAACAAGATCCAAACGAACAAGGAATTTCAAGCATTGCTGTATTTTGCTGTCCTGTTCTGCCTAGGTTTTAAGTTCTATTTGTCTCATAAGCAACAGAGTCCCTCTGAGCTGTAAGCCAGTCATCGTGCCTGAGACAGGTTAAAAGTCAAAATGACTTTGCACTCTAGCTGCTGAACACAGATATATCAAAATATGCTATTGGCCTAATTCTGCCATGACCAGACTTGGAGTTTCACATACATTTAACTTTACACATTGCAGATCAGCCCATGGACGTAGCAGGGTAATTTAGGTATGCGTAAGTCTTTGCAAGACTGACATTAACTTCCCTGTAAAATATCTGTAGTTGTGTTTTAAGTAATTTCTCCAACATTAGGTCCTAAAGCTATTCCGGTTTTATTTAATGTTTTATTGAGCAAATAAGAGGAATTTGTATGATTTTGACATTATGCATACATGTAAAGGCTTGCAAGACAGAATCTAGATGCAACACGTGCCTGTTTTACATTATGATTTTTACCTCTTGCTGCTGTGAGCAATACAACCGGGGAAAAAATAACATTCTGTAAATGCGGTTCTGGAGTACCAAACACGAAACGTGCTATATTGAATCTAAAAAGTACTGATCAGATGTTAACTCAAGGATTTAATATTGATATGGACCAGGACAAGACAGGAGTTCTACATCAACTGCCTTCAGAAAGACATCAGAACTTTCCAGTAGTGGTATATAGGCTATTTATGTAATCAATGCTTACTACAGCCAAGGAAAAATACCATACAAGTACTGTACACTGCTTTTTCTACTGGAAATGCCACGCACATGCAAAGGCAGGATTTGGCCCTAAACACACGGTTTCAAAGAATGTGTCCTGGCCTTGGACACTCATGAGGTGAGTGAGAGATGATCATGCTAATCTGAGGACAGGCACTGTGCTTCAGTGCAATTAACATTAAGCAACATTTTCCAGTGAGATTAGTACAACGTACCGGAAAGGCATGCTTTCTACTGCATAACAAGCTGTCAAAAACCACGTCAAACTTCCAATTTCTTTCATACTTGCATGCATCATTTCTTTGCCATTAATTATGAAACAAGGCACATGAATACGGAGCAGTAGCACCGGGGTGTCAGCTTTACCCTCCTCCCCCAGTTAAAACTTCAGCAACTTTAATTCACTTATTTCGGCTCTACCAGTCGGTGAGGAGAATCATTTCCAACATGCTAAATCCAACATGCAAACTTCATGCACCTCTGCAACGGGGGAGAGGGAGGATTGACATGAGCTCCTTTTGCTATAGGTGAAAAGATTAAATAGGCAAATACAGGTGCACCGGTGGCACTCACACTCCTGCAATTAGCAGCTATTCAAAGAGCCCAGCGCTTCCCAGGATGCAGCCAGGGAAGCAGACGTGTCAGACTGGTCTGGGATTTAACAACCTGCCCAGGTAAAACACACTTAGCTCTCTAGACCAAGCCAGAGGCGCGGGCTCTGCTCACGCCAGCCAGTGGGACTGCTGCCACGAGCCTGGAGAACACCCACTCTTCGCTCCATCCGGCCACAACCGCATCCTCCCCCAGCAGAAGGATTTCCAGGAGTTTCATTTAACGTTAAAACATACAGCATGGTGCATCAGAGAAGTAAGTACTTTAGCACATCAAAAAGCCACAAAAAAATATAAGTAAAAAAATAAGCAGAAACTGCCCTAACACCACCAAAATCAGATTTTCCTTGAGGATTTCTGGCTTGTTTTTTCAAACACAGATCTAATGTTAGAGATTATTCAGGCATCTGCAGTGATGATGCTGCACGCTTAAACGATAGCAAGCCATATAAATAACACGCACATTGGTATTTTCAGGAAAAAACAAGCAAGCAAACAAAAAAGCGAGGCACGCCACACACCCAGTTTCCGCATTCTTTGAGTTGCTGCTGCACCCAGAAAGTTCAAAAGACCATAATGGGACAACCAAGTACTTGTGCAAATAAGAGATTTGATCACTTTGATGTGCCTGGAGTCAGCGGAAACTCCCAAGCCAGCTCTCAATTAGAACAAATACTCAATTAAAAAAAAAAACCCAACACTTTCAAGTGAAGTCAATAACCGGGAAGATCTTGCACTCAAGCTAGATAAATCCCAAACTAGTCTGATGCCTTTGCTTCCACAGCTGCGTCCTGGGAAGGGCTGGGCTCTTTCAACTCCTTCCGAAAGCCAAGGCTTGAATCACCGCCTCAGTCGGGCAGTAAACAAAAGTTAAAGACACCAAACCTAAAGTAAGTGCTTCTGCCTGTGCAAGCGACAAACCGTGTTTTGGTCTGTAATACGGCCCTTGCTCCTAATTTTTGCGAGGGCATTTTGTATTTTTGACAGAGCTACTTCCAGGATTCATTATGTTTAAACAAATCAGCATTGTATTGTGTCTGTGCTTCCTGTCTTCTGAATATAGATAGAAAAATCTTCTAACAATTCTGTATAGGAAGCCTGGGAGCTGGCCCAATGATTCAGCAGGCAGTGACCATGATTAGACTTCAAAGAATGTCCATTCTCTGTTTAAATGAAATGAAGTAAGATAAAATAAAAGATGAGAAAATAAATCTTCACTGGGAACACAAATTAAATACCTGAAAAATCTGCTGCCATTAGATGCTCCTTCTTTTAGAAATAACAGGACTGAATGTCGATTATTGTCTCAATGATTACACACTCTCAGACTCTGAGACCATGAGAAACTTTGCTGCTGTGCACTGGCTAAGTCCATGCAAAGGCTCTTTTTTGTCACAGCTCCCGATTCACATGCCAAACAGAGCAGCAGTTTACCCCAGCAAAGAATTTGGCCTTGGATACACACATGTGGCACTCCCTGAGGCGCACAAGCATTATACCTATGGGACTCTACAACCGATTTACTAATTGTCCTGAAATTTAAACACCCTCTACATTCAAAAGAGGCGCTGGTCTCTGGTCCTGGCCTATTTCTAGATACTAGATTTACTGAGAGAACGGCTGTATTGATAACTTCAGAGGCTCCAGGTTGCTTCGTTCAGCAATTCAGGTAGGGTCTAGTCTAACCAATAGGTTAAAGTATTCAGTACTGAGCAATCGGGCCCATGGGCGGGGGAAGAAGCATCACCAGGGAAATACACACCTTCTGAAAATTAACTTCTTGTGCCCAGGAGCAATTCTTGGGGTTTGGAACATCCTCCCAAAACAGTTTCTTCATTCTGAAATAATAGGTAAATTCTGAGTTGGTACTGTTCTCACATATTCTGTACTGCTGTCATTCACCTTCGCTATGTCAGAAAAGGAATCTGTGCAATTTTGTTTATCCAGAACACTATGATAATGAAACAATCATTTTAGATATTACAGATGGCCAAAATTTAATAGAAAAAATACAGAAATAAAGACAGGACATACCAGGTGGCAGTTTTGCAAAATATAAAAGGTACAGGCAGTCTTTGCCGAATATGACCCCAACCCACCTTCCACAAAACTCGGAAGGATTTTTTTCAATTGGCTCTTACTTCAGACCTTAGTTTGTGATGGCAATTAAACATGGCACTCAAGAGTGCTTTACAAATTCAAAGCACACAATGCTCATTAACTCGCCCACCCATCACTCTGCGAAAGGAGTACATGGTACAGGCTGAAGGGAGACTTCCCAGCGAAAACAAACATCATCTTACTGCAAGGACACCAGGCCCGAAAGGGCAACGGTCTGACTTGTACAACCTAACAAGCCTGTGCACGCAAGACACGCTAATTCTTGGTGCTGTATTCCACAGAGTACATTGCCTTTCAGTACAGTACATCAATCACACGACAAAAGTAATTCCTAGCTTTCCGCAGAAAGACTCTGCCCACCAGTCCAGCAGACAGGCATTATCTAAGCTGCATCAACTCCTGCTAAATGCCTTTTGGGACTTCAGTATGACAACAACTTACCTTTGGTGCGAAACCAGCAATGCTCCAAGCAGCAAAACTGAGGCTGAAATAACTATTGGCAGAACCACATAGAGGCTGGCATTATTCTCATTTTCATATCCACCTGGAAATAAAGGGAATTCAGATAATAATGCAGTAAAATAATTTGTCTGAGAACAAACAGCTTGCAACAGGGAAATAAACAGTAGTAACAACAGCTTAAACACATAAAAACCCTGATAAGCAGTTTTATTGCACATCAACAAACCTTTAGCGTAAAGAACAAAGACAAAAAAGAAGGAATTCTTTTAAATGCTGAAGTGACTCCTCCATCCCTCTGGGAGCTGCCCACTGCTCCCTTGCTATTAAGAAATGAAATCAGAGCATATGATATAAGGGAATAGTCCACAACTGGAGAATGAAGAATCACAGGGGCCTGGGATCTCAGGCCAGCTGGATGGGAATTCACATCCCTCACTCAACTAATCCCACAAAGTTTTCACATTAAAGCAACTGAAATCTGTATTACTGTTCATAGTTATATTACAATTACTTAATTACTGACTTTTTTTTTTTTCAGATAAGATACAGACTTCTCCTGCATTTAAATTTCACTTTTACAAGCTCCTATTTCATAAACAACATGCAGAAAGATCCTATAAGTCACCTTTGGTAAATTGATTGGTTGCTCTGGATTTGCCAACTCCTCCAGCAAACACAGGGTATACGCTGAACTGGTACTTCTCAATCAGAATAAAGTGATCTGGAAAAAGGGAATCAGCCTTTTGAATCAAAACTATTATCCTGCTTTTAAACAATTACCTCCACAGAGGCTCTGGTCACGTACCAGAGTTCAGGTCAGCCCAGAGAGGGGAATAATGAAAGGCATCTTTTATAACTATCAGAAGATGAAAACTATTAATCTATACCGGATAATCTAGCATTATTCTGTCATGGAATGAACACCTTTATGGAGCTATTGTAAAAATTTCGAAGATTAAAGTCAAAATGCAAATGGAACACACATATTAACTTAAGAGAATTAGCTGGTGTACTCTGTATTCCAGAACTAATTTTATTGTACTGCCACTAAATGAACACACTCCTGAGCTTCATTCTCTGTTAACCTGACTATTAATGCAACAGTCAGTCCTCTAATGATAATCATGGACTGCTCTACTGGTCCTTACCATAAAAGCCATCAGAAACAGAGGCGGGGGGCGGGAAGGAATCCGAGAGCTCAGTAACGCTACATTTTTCTGTTCCATAACAATTAACATAATACATTGTATTTTCAAGTGCACACTCACCATAAATATAATATTTACTAATATTTGGAGGAACTCGCACCCATTTCATCTCCTCTTCTTTGTTAAGGTTCTTCCATTCAATAATAAAGGATGTTATCACATATATTTGAGGTGAAAGCGTCCAAATCAAAATCACGCAGGTGCTGTTCACTGGGTAAGCGCTAAGCGACTGCACAACGTTCACTGGCAGAACAAGGAGAACACAGCCGTGAATTATGAGCTCAGACAGAGGTGAGATGAGAGCTGGGCTACCCGGAGAGGTATACTATAAACTACATGCAGACAAACTACTACTATGGTTTCAGCACTTTATCATTTACTTGTTGAATTCTTATCTTCGGTATAATAAAGCCTGGTCTTTAGTTCACATAAGCAAACATTTATCTTCAAGCCAGCACAGCTTGGTTTACACCAACTATTCCAAACAATAGATCAAGTTTCTTACCAGACATCAAAAAAAAAAAATCTTGATTCTCATGTGCACTTCCTTAATTATCACTCCTTAGTCAAAAAATTATCAACAACTGAACTGTCAATGTTTAGCTAATAAAGCACACATTGAGAGCCTGGAAGCTAAACCCTATGTAATACATCAAGGTCACAATCCAGGTGGACAAATGCTTCCCATTACAGCTGCTACCAACCAGAGGGTTTCCAGAATATGCTTACACACGACATCAGAAGGAATTTTATCCAGAAAAATGCTTGTAAAATTTCATTACAGCAGTACGGTTCTACAAATAGACTGCAGTAATGTTTCCCGCAGCATATATTTGCACATGAATGTTACACAACTGAAGTATTCAAAAGCAATAGCCTTTATTTTATTAATAAAGCAGAGTGCAGCCGAACCAATGAAGAGACTGCTTAGGAAGTAAAGCCAAACCTCTGAAAACTATGTACTCTGGCAGCCCTTCAGGTGAGCAGCCAGAGAAACAAGACCATATTTCATCTTGGAAACAACAAAACATTCCCTAGCAGGAAAGCTGTTCCGAAAACAAACTAGATGAAAGATCAGCTCTACAGTAAGATTTTACTTTTCTTTGATTAATTACTTTATATTCTGTTAGTGGAGGGAGGACAGCCCAGTGAAAGACAACTCTTTTCCCAACCCAAAGGTGATTAGGACTTTCATGCGATGGAAATTTCATTTTTCAAATAGCTCTGTTGGCAAGACATAGAACCTGTTTCCCATATACAGCTGAACATCTCATCATAAAACATTTTTTTATTCTATCAAAGGGAATTTTATTACAAAGAAAGCTCCGTCCAAAAGCATTTCCCACATCTCAAAATGGTTACAAATTGGTGTTCTTACCTGTGCTCATTTGCTGTGATAGAGTTAAATTAAAATTAACTGAAGAAACTCCAACTGAATTCATGGCTAAAACTGTAATGGAATGTGTGCGTTCAGTCCATGGAAATGAGAAGGTAGTGCCGTTATCAACATATTCTGACCACGTGGTGTTTCCTGATGTCTGATGCTTTATAATGTATCGGCTCACGCTGCACAATGACTGACTCTTCATCAGTGGCTGCAGCGAACATTGGCATTAATTAATTTCCCATCTTTGATTTCAAAAGCAAATGTTGTTTGGGCAGATGGCACTGTTCCGATTTTAAGAAAACATGACCCAATTCTACATTCTATACACTGGCTAATGTCCTTTTAGCAAAGGCACCGTAGTCCATTTAAAGACTTGATTTCTTCTGTCACTCTCTCTCTGAGTGCGCACACACTTACCCGCTATCTTTCCGGTGAAGGGAGGGCAAGCGGGGGGACAAGGAAATACAAACTTTCAGACTCCTATAGTAACTCACTAAAATACTAAATACTGAAATAGTTAGTATTTTTCCGGATTGCAAAACTGGAACAGATGACTGTTTGCATATTAAAAGTGGACAAAAAGGAATCACAGAATCACTAGGTTGGAAAGGACCTTCAAGATCATCAAGTCCAACCATTAATCCAGCGCCACCATGTCCCCTAGACCATGTCCTGAAGCGCCACATCCACACGTTTCTTGAACACTTCCAGAGATGGCGAGTGGCAGTCACTGACGTACTTTTTTTTTTTTAATCTGTCCTGCGTTAACCTTTTAACATGGCTTTGCCCCGTTTACATGCAGTTGCAGTGGCGTTTACACAGGCAGCTGTCTAGGAGTCAGTGGCACATTCTGCTCAGAGATCTTGGTCAGCAGAACTTGTCAGCTGAAGACTGCATCCCTCATTATAACTTACAGTCTTTGATTCCATGTTATTCTTTTTTCTGAGTATTAGAACACATTGCGTTTTACATCTCTGTTTCATAGCATTTGTACAACCAACACTGAAAGCATAAGCTGACAGGAACACATCATACAGCTCTGACACTTCAGCTGCATTAGTACCACTCAAAAGCAGGTCTGGTCTCTGCACAAAGGCAAGAAGCTTGCAGCCTGCCCAGAGATCCCAACCCTGATGGCTGGACTTGATGATCTTAGAGGTCTTTTCCAACCTTAAATGGTTCTATGGTCTGAGGGTTCTCCTAAAGTAGCGAGGACTATAAGGAATAATGGGATGTTCCACACGGCTGCGATGCAGCCCCATACGCAGTTCAACGTGGCCACGGTGCACGCAAGTGGACCTGCGCAAGAACCATTTGACCGCAACCTCAGATGGGTCCACTGTACAAAAATCAGCTCACTTCAGAAGGGTGGGCTCTGAGCTTCCTAAGTCTGGCAGCGTGCCTGTTGCCAGTGTACGTCTGTGCTGAGCCTCACCTACCTCTCAACCATCCAGAGCAATCACACTGCACTAGGAAAGTTTTTGTCCTACTACATTACTATAAACTCGGTAACAATTAGGGTACAAAATCAGCATGAGGCGTGTCAGCTAGCTGCAAGATTACAGGGAATAAAAACAGAAAGGGGTGAGGAAGGGAAAATAACAGCAACAGAAGGGAGTAAAGCACAAGACAGGCTGACTGAGCAAAGATGATAGAACCGTCTCACCCTCTATCACAGTATTACAATTAACATTCACCAGCAACCTCTATTTGCCTCTAGTATTAGCCAGGCAAGAGGCAGTGACACAAAAGAAGTCATATCCCAAGCGCCTTGCATATGAAGTCCCATAAACAGCGACTGCCCAAGTTTGCCTCCCAGAGCAGTGTGTGCTTATTATACTCCCTTTTTTGGCAATTCTACCAATGGTCTTGGGATCAAAGTGAAAGACCAAAATGTAATTGTTCTCACCTTCCACAGGAGCGTAACATTCTTCTGCCTTCTTGCCGGATCTTCAGTAATAATTCTCCAAAATTCAGGGCCTTGTAAGGGAGCTGCAAGATGACACGGTTTTGAAAGAACAGTGTCACACCTCTGTCTGAAGCTGGACAGACCATCCGAGCACACTCTGAAAGCACACGTACCTTTGATATCTTTTACAGGCGCGTAGGCTGATCTGCTCCAGTTGCTCCAGTAACCTGATCCATCCAGTTCTCTGCACCGGACCTGAACAACATACTCAACACAAAGCTTCTGAACTTTTATCACAGCTGATCCTGGTGCATTTGAAACTTCATAAAGCTGTAAGAGAAGTCAAAATATTCAGACAAAGAAAAAAAAAAGCTGTTTAGGCATCTGTTAGAGTCAAAATTCCTGAAAATTAATCCAATGAGAAAGTGGTCTAATCAGTAATATTCCTTTGCTAGATAATGCAAATGCTTATAACCATTGATTCATTGCATGGCACAAATTCCACAGAAACCAGCCTAACACCCTAAAGGACAACACTGCAACAATTCATGCTTCAGTCTAGATTAAAAAAGACAGTACCTCCCAAGTAACTGCTTCTCTGTTCACAGCATACCGAATCTGAAATTTAAGATCATTGTTTGTAAATACTGGGTTTGTCCAGCTCACATTCAGCAGTCCAACATTCCTGGTAATTTCTGCTTTAACACTGGAGGGAGGAAGCAGCTTCACTAGAAAATTGAAAGAAAAAAAAATTACTATAAAGTCTGCACTGACATTTCTCATTAAATCCAATCATCATGGTTTACTTTCTTCTGTCCTGAGGGTGGCAGGTAACACATTGTGACCTCTGCTACTCCAAGTAAAGCTGGACTATAATGCAAACACGTAACAACCCGGGCTGGCTGGCCCATTCATTCCAATTTTGACCCAAACTAAAATCACCAAAGAAAATCTTGAGTTGAAATATCAAAATCAAAGTTTCTTAGAGAATAAACATTTTATTTGGGGGGGGGGGGGGAATCCATGGGCAAGTTTCAGTACATTTCATTTTTCATTTCAGTCCCAGTTGACTGGAAGTTAGCAAATGTGACACCCGTCTACAAGAACGGCTGGAAAGAGGATCCAGAGAAATACAGGCCTGTCAGTCTGACCTTGGTGCTGGGGAAGGTAATGGAGCAGATCATCTTGAGCGTCATCACACAGCATGTACACGACAACCAGGTGATCAGGCCCAGTCAGCATGGGTTTATGAAAGGCAGGTCCTGCTTGACCAACCTGATCTCTTTCTATGACAAGGTGACACGCTTAGTGACTGAAGGAAAGGCTGCAGATGTTGTCTACCTAGGCTTTCATAAAGTCTTTGACACCATTTCCCACAGCATTCTCCTGGAGTAACTGTCTGCTCATGGCTTGGATGAGGGTACTCTTCACTGGGTAAAAAACTGGCTGGATGGCTGAGCCCAAAGAGTTGTGGCAAATGGAGTTAAACCCAGCTGGCAACTGGTCGCAAGCGGTGTTCCCCAGGGCTCAGCACTGGGGCCAGTTCTGTTTAATATCGTTATCAGTGGTCTGGACAAGGCGATCGAGTGCACCTTCAGTCAGTCTGTAGACAACACCAAGTTGGGTGGGGCTGTTGATGTGCTTGAGGGCAGGCAGGTGCTACAAGAGGGATCTGGACAGGCTGGATCCAAGGCCAAGCGTATGAGGTTCAACACGGCCAAGAGCCAGATCCTGCACTTGGGTCAGAACAACCCCATGCAACGCTACACGCTTGGGGAAAAGCGGCTGGACAGCTGCCCCGTGAAAAAGGACTTGAGGGTGTTGGTCAACAGCTGGCTGAATATGAGCTGGTCAAGCTACATGTGCCCAGCTGGTCAAGAAGGCATCCTGGCTTGTATCAGCAATAGTGTGGCCAGCAGGGCTAGGGAAGTGCTCATCCCCCTGTACTTGGCACTGGTGAGGCTGCACCTCAAATACTGTGTGCAGTGTTGGGCCCCTCACTACAAGAAAGGCCTTGTTGCTCTCTACAACCACTTGAAAGGGGGTTGTAGTGAGGTGGGTGTTGGTCTCTTCTCCCAAGCAACCAGCAATAGGATGAGAGGAAACGGCCTCAAGTCGCGCCAGGGGAGGTTTAGATTGGATATTGGGAAAAATTTCTTCACCAAAAGCTTTTTCAAGCATTGGAACAGGCTGCCCAGGGAAGTGGTGGAGTCACCATTGCTGGAGGTATTTAAACATGTAGACATGGTGCTTAGGGACATGGTTTAGTGCTAGGTTAATGGTTGGACTTGATGATCTTAAAGGTCTTTTCCAACCTAAATGATTCCGTTTTTAATTGAAACAACAGTAGCTTATATTGGTGCTAGCACCTGGTACTTCCCCCGGTACCATCAGCAAAAGATACAGCCTGGTACTAATGGGGTGCACCACTGTGGGAAGTAGTGGCACACATGGCCCAGAAAGGCAGCTCCTATAAAGGATGGCGACAGACATTATGCAATGATAAATGGAAATATTATGTTAAGTTTTCATTTTGCTAACAGGAAATTCCACCAAAATTGAGCTTCTCCAGCAGACTGAACATGAACATCACAAAGCCCTCGTTTGTTAACAAAGCAAAGTTAGAATAAACTTGTTTTAACTAATCAGATGGTGAGTGAGGAGAGTCTAACAACAAAAAAAATGAAATAAGCTTTAAATTTTGGTTGGTGCTAGAATGAGTATGTTTTGTTTTACTATGATACAGAACACTTTTCATCCAGTGTAAGTTAATTCTATTCACTGCTTTTTATTTAAAGCGATGACTTGAATAAACCAAACTTCTAAAGTTCTGCTAGAATTCCTCACCGGGCAGCATTGTATAAAGCCACCACCTTTCCCCAAAAAAGCAGAGCCAACTGAGAGCACAGACGTGCCCGACACAGACTAACCCAGCTGCCACGCCGACAAGGTGCCAGGTTCTCCTGGCAAATTGTCTAAGCAGCAGAAGTGCAGGATCTCCACCCGCCATCCCTCACACCACCCTCCTTTCTGACGCTCAAGGCTCCCAGCAGATAATCAGCAAAGTTGCTTGTCAAAAAGGCACAAAACAGCCCTCTTTGAACTAGACAGGAGCAACCTTGAAAACCACAAGGTGACCGAATTAACAGTAATAACAATTCCCATACCCCACTTAGCTAAAATGCACTGAACTTTGCCTTTCCTTCCTGAGACGTTCACTTTTGCTCGCCCTATTTATTTGAAATGCAAAGGATAGTTTGGTTTAGTTTATGTCCTCTGTATGCATGCGACCCCACACACATAATACATGTATTTTATTATTCTGCTTTATTTCATGCAGCACTTCTAGCTGCCATGTTTTCTCTCTACATATGTTCACATTTGTGTCCAAAAAATACACAGTCCAAAGAAGACACTGAGTCATAGACCAGATAATAAGACGCGCTTTGCACATTTTGCAGTGTTTGAAAACACTCAAACGCCTTTCCTGCCTCTTGCTTTTATACAAATTTAAGTGCTCTGTGTCACAAAAGAAACTTTGCAAGAGCATGCAAGAGCATGAACAGTCCCTATGGCTTTAAACGAATATATAACTGCGTAAGTAATACCTATAGTGCTACGCTGTATCAAAGTATAAAAAACAATTAATTGAAGACTTCAGAAAAATTAGATAACCAAAAACCTTAAAAATGAGAATGCCTTTTTAAATATGATACTTGCATTTTCTGTAGATGTCTTTGCAAAACACCCGAGAGGATAAACATGCAAAACTGGATGTTTCATTTTATAGGTATTAGCCGCAGTTACAATCTGCTCCTGTGCCAAGTAAAATGTATGGAAATAACATTTAATCCAATGTCTTTTAGAAGATAATATCAAAGCTCTTATGTTTTTATGTTCTTTCCACAATTGAATTTATTTAAAACGCTATGCATAAGTACTTTACCTACACCATATAAGGAATGAAATCCAAGGTCACACGTGAAGAAAGACAGGCACGAATCTTGACCTACCCACATCTGCTGGAACGACACAAGTTGGTGAGGATTCAAGTGTTCCTAGTAAGTGCTTAAACTCTATCCACATGGTATATCCAGATAAAAGAAAAATAGGCTGAAATGTGCACTCATAAGAATGATTCTTCTGTAAATGGCATTCTTTCACCTCTGATTTTGGAGAAGTACTTGGAAAGTCAGAACAATAAAGTCTGCTCCTTAAAAGAGAAAAAAAACCAACATTCAGTTAATACATTGCAACTACAAGCTGCTCATGGCATCAGTAAAATAGAACTCTGAAGGCAATTAAAACAAGTGGTGTCACTGGAACCATCTGGGGTTTTTTGATGATTATTTGGACAGATCTTGAGCTTGAACCTGCACTGAATGGATAAAGAACACTGCAGTGTTGCTCCTCAGAGCTTTGGCTCTTAGCCTGAAAAAAGCAAGGCATGAAGGTTCTCCCCAGTGCAAAACCTTTTGATAAGAGACTAACAACAGGAAGAAACAGCTACGACAAGAGCAGGCATCTCCAAATACTCATAAATCACATTACTTGTGTGGTATGCATTAGCGATAAACACAGCAAGGCAGACTTCAGCCAAGAATTTACTCCAGCCAGGAATATGACTTTCAAATACCAACTGGTGTCCGGGGAAAGCTGCCACATGGAACAATCGGACATGTACGATGACGTCTCCAGGAGATGGAAATCCCATAAAAATATCAATTCTGGAGGGTGGTATTAAAATGCCACATACAGTCAGTATCACATCTGGCAACAGAAGAGAGGAGACCTGGATAAAATGGCCCTGGACATCTTATCGGTGATGGAAAGGAAAGCTGTCAAACTCCTCCTAATTTCTCCTAAGCTTGTGCACAGCTCAGACTTGTGGTTGAGAGTGGCCAGACAGGGTATTAGTTATTCAGCTGAACCACAAAAGTTACACTGAGCTGAATCTCTCCTCTTCCTCTCAACATAGCCAACAGCGATTAAACTGGTGCCATATGCTTTGAAGGTTTAGCTTAGCGTTCTCTGTTTTTACAGGATGATCATTTCTGTGCTGTTTCTGTTGGCAGCACTGACTGTAGAGGAAGACGTAGTAACAGCCCAACCAAAACAAGACACCAACAGCAAAGCTTTCGCACCACATTAACGTAGAGCGTTAGATTTCATCTGTAAAATGTGACTGCATCAGTAACTAAGAAGAATAGCTCCTGGAAAACCTGACGTGTCCGATGTCGACGCAACACATCTAACTTCCGGCTATTATCGTGAGGACTTGCCTGTGTCTAAGCAAATACTAGCAACTCCAACATATTTATGGTGCCTCTTAAAATCAAGCCTGAGCAATTAAAAAACCTGATCATTTCATTTGGTTTCAAGCTTGTAAACATTTAAGTTCTTTTTGTACCCAAAAGAATATTATGCAAGTGATACCGGTCTTTTCATAGCTATAAATTTTTAAACATCTTATACTTTTTTGGTAGTCACAATCATGGTCCCTCATGGTTTAAATTTTTGAATTTTTTTATTTTTCCTCTTGCAGATCTTACTATTAACAAATGACAAAAAAAAAGAACAAAAAAAAGATCACAATAAATACTAGCATCTGGGAAGCATTTTCAGTCCATATTAATGTTCACTGTTTGGTCTAGCAGGAACACTATAACAAATCTACAGATTACCACCTCCTATCAGAAAATAACATTTTTAGTTAAACCCGAACAATGAAAAAGTTGGAATAAAAAACATAGCAAGAGCAACATGGTTTTTATTTCAAGCTCCCTGCCCAGCAGTACACTCATTACATTCATATTTGTGAAGACAGTTGAAACAAAACCTACCTTAGCAGTCAGCTAGTCATTAATCCTGCCCTAAATCTCAAGCATTCCAGTTACTACTTTAGTCCACAAAATCCTGAGAAATATTCACCTGGGTACTATGATAGTTCAAAACTTCACCTCCAACAGAGAAGACAGTCCAGCTTTCCAAAGGATTGGGACCTCAGGGCTGATCTAAGCTTGTTTGCCAAAACTTCTGCCATTGCCAGTCCAGCAGAGCAGTAAAGCGAAAGATTTTTTTCTCAGGAAGGGCTGTCTGTCTGCCTTGTTTATATAAAGACTAACACAGTTCGAGGAGACTCTCAAGCTGAATATATTAGTAACTCAAAGGGATTTTTTTAGTTTCATTGGAAAACAATACTATCACAGGCAATATTTGTGCACACGAATGAAGATAAGGATGATCACGCCTCTGATTTAATAATCAGTTTTGTATTTTGCAAACAATAACGTGTTTCCTCCACAGCACACCCCAGTTCTTCTGCTCTGTCCAAAAGACAGACAAAATTAAACCAACTACCTGAAAACAAGCTAGGCCAGAACACCTGACCAAAACCACGAAAACTAAGACTTGCTCTAGCCACCAAAGACATTTCTTTCATAAAGCAATACTCCCCTTATGAACCAAGATTTGATTCTCTCTTTATGAGCAGGATTTTTTCCATCTGGAATGAATTAAATTCCATCCCTGTATTTTTATCTACTGTCTGTATATAGAAAAAAAGATACAGAATTATAGAAAAATCGAAGATTGAATGGAGACCTCCAGAGGTCTCAAGTGCTACCTCCAACTCAAAGCAGGGTTAAATTCAAAAGCAGATGAAGTTGCCCAGGATCCTATCCAGTCGAGATCTGAAAGTCTCCAAGGACAGAGATTCTACAGCCTCCCTGGGCCACTGCTCCAAGTGCTCAGTCACTCTCACTGTGAAAGGGTTTTTTTCCTTACTTCCTTACAATTTGCAGATACGAGCAACTAGAAGAATAATTTTTATAACTGACACAAGCAAATATATCTACTTCAAGAGAATTGGCTTCCGAACTGCATCTACAGTTTTACAAATGCTGAAAAACATTGTAAATAGACTCCATGTTACATACTCTGGTATCTGTGGTCCCCTTTCTGTACACGTAGTTAATACCTCTGGAGTTCCAGCTGGGAAAAAGCCCAGCTTACAGAAACTGCGCACACTTCCTAACTACATCTATTCACTCAGAATTCTTTGCTGTAACAGTATTTCCAGAGCAACGCTTTTGAACATAAAGAGTGCATTAAAACCTAGACATACCTGTAGTATCTTAACTGCAAGGAATTCCCCAGGAGCAATGTGTTTGGGTTCGCAGACCATCTGCAAGTCATCTTAGTTAAGTACCCATCCGTTTCACATGTGATATTAATATTCACATCTAAACAAAACACATTGAAAGTTTATTAATAAAGATA
Source organism: Phaethon lepturus (assembly GCF_000687285.1). NCBI lineage: Eukaryota > Metazoa > Chordata > Aves > Phaethontiformes > Phaethontidae > Phaethon > Phaethon lepturus. Next base: position 24,572 of record NW_010514622.1, read on the forward strand.
TAATTGTAATGCATGTTTTTCGTGTAAACAAGTCGTAACTGCTCAATAAAAGCTAACTGCAGTTTAAAATTGAAATATTCTGACCTTACTATTAAAATGCACCAAAATTATAATTTAAAATCATCTGGAATCTTACCTACTACATATAATTCAGCGTATCTATGATGGCATTCCCTATTTTGATGACAACAGTATAATGCGTTATAGAAGAAACTTCCTCTAGGTTTTGTTGCTTTCAAGTTGAAAAGAGTAACTTTGCTTACGCGATCATTCACAAGCGTATACTGACTTTCTGGGATTTCTTCTGCTAAATTCAGCCACCAAACAATCTTCTTGGACACTACAATCTTGGTTTTGTTTTTATAGATGCAATGAAAGGAAACGTTAGAACCAACACTGGTCAGTATCTTAGGAGGGAAGTACAGGACTTCAGCTACACAGGAAGGGAAAAAAAGGAAAAAAATCCATTGAGATTAGAATCTGAACAAAAAAACCACATAAAAGCGTATGTCAATGGAAAAATATTATTATCATTCAGTTGTATTTCTAAATTTCCTACTTTATTACTATTAGCAACTACAAGGGAGGGGGGCAGAAATGAGCCTCTGTAACTGATGCTGTAAATTCTGATAAAAATTATCTTTAATATCCCCAGGCAAACAGGAATTAAATGAGCAGAAAATCACTGGAGGGTACAGTGAAAGCAATACACAACAGCACAAAGGAAACAGGGAATCATATGGGCTCCTGTAAATTAAATCTTGGGAAACTAGATTAACTAGATGCTGTTTTTCACTCATCCCAATTTTTTTAAGACATCAGGTCAGCTTATTTAAATACTGCAACAAGTACGTGCAACCTAGAAAGGGTTAGCTTCTGTAACTCATCTCACAAACACATACACCACACATTTTAAAATCATAAAATTGTCCTCAGGTAAAAGTGAGAGAAGATCCAAATAAGAGAAGAGCAATGTTTGGGTTGGGGGGTGGGGGGTGGTGGGAATCGAATCCTTTGAATCCTGCAAGGATGCTGAAATCCTACGTTAGCTGAAGCATTACTGTAACACTGGAACATAGATTTTGCAAGAATTGCTATTCTGAACTGGGGGAGAGGGCATTGAAAAAAAATCACTTAAAAATTAAAAATCAAGCTTTCCAATAGTTACTAATCCTGCTCCTATTGAAGTCAGCAGGAGATTACTGTCTCAAAAACTTGTTTTACAGTCTCAGCATTGTAGTTAATACTAAATGGTAGCAGTGATACAGTAAGTAATTCACCTAGGCATAAAGGCACTGAATTTGCAAAGCATGTAAACATGCATAAGCTCAGCTTCAATCAGTCAGGTACTTAACCCCTCTACACTGCCATCAGGTTTGCCACAACGGGATTATTTTGCTGATGAGCTGTATATTTAATACAACTACGTATCCCGTAACAGGATTAATAAAAAAATAATCTAACACTATCTACTGCACCTCTTTTACGTCTGTATTTCTCAATACATTCATAAACGCGTTCTGAAAATATCGGTGTATGAGTACGTGGGGTAAATACACATGTTCTCTCTCAAAAAAACCTCTCAAAGCTATATAGTTTTTTATATATATGCACACACACTTCTTAAAATTTTTTTATATATATATAAAACCAAAAGACTAAGGGCCAGTCATGTAAGCAGACAGCCTGTGTTTCATGCCCAGTTGCCACGAGGGTCTGTGTATTTTCAGCTTTCTTGGAAGCGAGCTCCTTCTGCAAAGCTTAGTTACTTCCTTGGTACTTGATTTCAGCACAGACACTGCGCTGCTCAGCATACGGCGGGCACGTGTACTTGCAAGCGCCTAGGTAAAGCACCAGTACTGTCATGTCATGACAGAGGACACCTGTGACAACACAGGCTGAAACATTTCCAGAGCATCACAAGCAGAGCGTGGAAAAACACAATGCAAAAAATCCTGAAATCTTTAGGCCAACCCAAAACAACTCAACCTGCAAAGCGAATCAGCAAGCCTGATTACTGACCAAGGATGTGCCAAACAAAATTTCTTTCCCTTCCTATATACTCTGACCGCGAATAAAGAGCCATTATGATCTATCATTTAGCTATGTTGATATAAGGGACCTCATTAAATCCTAAGGGCCCTTTACTCGCCCCCCAGGAGAGCTCTTACTGCGTGTAACATGTCAGGAACTCACCCCGTTTGGGCAGTAAATTGATTTCAGTATTTAAGATTATATGCTTAACACTAAAGCCACATGCACTGAAACTGTCTGACTGGGGCTATCACGCAGGTTACGAACGGGGCTCAGCATTACAAACCAAGGTGGATTATGCTGTATCTACAACCCCAAAACTGCGTTCTGTGCTTTTTGTTCAGATACAAAGCCTCATACTAAATTAAAAGCTAGAGGAAGCATTAGGAGAAAAACCTTGTATTGCATAGAGATTAAATACTGCCAACTGTCTTTTGAAAAACTCTTAGAAAAAGAGCTTTTTCTGGCTCTGAACAGGTGCTTGGTGAGTAAGCACGAGGGCCAGACAAGGAGGTGTCGTGGAACTGTCTACATGTATTAGTTCAGAACTCTTTTAATGCAAGTCTTGTACAAAGGATAGAGCAGAATCTCAAGCAAAGCCATGCAGAAGAAGAAGGGGAAGGGGAAAGAACTTCCACAGGATTTTTCAGCCCAACTCATGCATACTGTACCTCCCTGGACAACACATGCTCTCAAATACTCATTCCACAAAACAAACCAAACTGGGAAATCTTTTCTATGCCGAAAGACTGCTTACTGCACATAAGGGACTGCACGTGACCTACCTCCCAAGTTGAGATTATACGGTGTGCTCCAGTCACTCCAGAATCCTGGACCATGATGATTCCTGCACCGCACTTGAACTAAGTATGAAGAATCAAGTAGTGTATTGTCTATGACCAGTGAGGTTTCTAAAGCAACCTGAACCATCTGTTGGATTATCAGAAGCCATTATTGTTGTACAACGAAACAAGAAAAAGAGACAGATCGAGGGAATCAAAACAAATAGTCTAGAGAGTAGTTTTTAGCTAGCAAGTTGGGTAAAAAAAGCTTTCTTCTTTAAATTTACTGTAAATTTGAATATGGTAAAGGTTGCATACCTCTGTGGAAAACATGTTATTTCATTATGGACTGCTAATTAACAGTTGCTTTTTATTCCAGAACCAGTTGCGTGGTAGCAACAGAAAAAGCAATTCACTAATAAAAGCTATAGATATTAAACATATATGCATGTATCATGGAATTTGGGGTTTGCTGAAAGGGAAGCTTTGCCTTTAGACTTCACAAAACCTAGCATTTCATCCAAAAAGAAAGATGGGAGTTTGTTTGAAAGACCCAACAGGAGACAGGTCTTTCGTCACTGCGTAGTGGCTCTCCTACTGTAACAGTTGTAAAGTCCGGCGTGCCACAACCACACTCTGTTGACGTTTACCAGGGTCTACTGGACATACCAGCTCAGGAGAAACCAGTGTGCCATGCCCAGCTCCACCAGACCAGCCACGTTGCTCAACCCACCAGAGCCACTGCCCAAGGACAAAAAGGGTGATAAGAAATCCTGGGCTCTGGAAGAGACCCACCGACCCACACTGCTCCATCGTAAAACAAAGCGAGCAGACCTGACTCACCTGCCAGCCGTTTTGACCTGAATTTGCAGAGATCTTCACTTCATACTGAAGTGGGTATGGCATCAGCACAGGGTGGGACCAGCAAATCTTCACTTGACCTTTCTCAGTCATTTCTAGACGCAGGTTCAAAGGCGGTTCAGGCTTTACTGCAGACAAATTAATTGACAAGTTTACCACTAACGTTATTGCCTGTGACTGCTGGCGGTAATGGGTTTTTACTGATTCAAAAGCCTCTTTCATGCCCTTTCTTTAAACTGTTTTCAAGAGCTGCTCTACCGCTAGACTATGACAGAGTCATGTTGTGTAGTAGGACAGGAAAAGTGCACCCTGGCACTCTCATATATAGTCAGTTATCAGGACATGCTGTTTGACCTAGCGTTTGCCTTAAAACTACATTAACTTCTTGCCTTGGGCCATGATTCTTCCCAGTAACCAAGCACTAACTTACCTGTTTTGCTGAAAAGAAGACTGAGAGGGATGGGAGCGCTGAGCAAAGCAATTCGCTCTGCTCCTTAAGGGACAGGAGATAATGTCCTCATATTGTACACAAAGAATTTCTAAATAATCCCATCCCTTCCACAGTGATTATGGCTATGAAAGAAGGTCTCCAGGAGAGCTACATTAGGGCAAAGTAAAACCAGAGGATTTCAGAAACTTCCCACAAGGATGAAGAGAACTCTCCGGAGAGGGAAACAGGGCAATTTAGAATGATGATTAGGATTATATTCACTCTTCCTCGGAAAAATGCATAGGCTTTAAAACAAAAGTCAGCAACTTCTCCATCACACTTCATGACTCTTACAATACAAATTTTGTCTGTTCTACTGATGCCACCTGTTCCACTGATACCATCTATAAGCAAGTGCAACTCTACATTACACAAGTATTCATAGTTTTACTTTCAAAATAATTTTTAATTGAGCTAAATCTTGGCAGAACACATACTAATATTATGCATTTTTAAAATATACTTCATTAAGCATAACAAACTATGTCATTTTAAACACTGGCAGATGCAACTCTGAATTTTTAATTTTTTCCTGTAGCATAATTTAAAGGCAGCACGATGATAAATGCAACCTCTCATCTTCAAAACTAACCCAGCCAGAGGCTTCTAACTTATTCTGTCTGCAAAGCACATCCGTTAAGAAGTTTATAAAACTTCTTTTTTTTTTTTCCACACAGTTGACAGCGTCCCTACCTTTTTGAAATTTGCCAAGATCTGCAGTAACTGTACATATTAGATAGCAACACATATCAAATTCATAACATCAGTATGGTTTTCACTTGATCCAGTTATACAGAGGAATGTTTTCCAACTTGGAAAACACTGGAATTGTATGTGTAAGGAAGACAGAATCAGGACTACAGAGCTGCTTGAAAGAAGAGGTAGTTTTATCTGCTAAGTAACTTTAGGAACAGCTTTTTTCCCCCCTCATTTTTTAATTTAAGTCCTCAGCAGCATAGACAAATAAGCTCAGGCACAGAGCAGTCCTGATTAGAAATGAAAGCTTAAGTATGTTGACAGCCCAGCCTTCGCTCAGCACGGTTTTACTGGAGCCCAGAAGGCATTAGGTGGCATGGGAACATGGAGAGCACCACCCTGAGCGAGTGAGGCAGCACCAGGAAGTCTTCTCCTGTTCCGCTTGTGCCCTCCTTCTCCAGAAGTGACCTCCTGCTGCTGTTCTCCATTAAAAAGGTTTAAAATACAGGTTATACTCACCTATGTCCATGGGCTTGACTGACATCAGAGGTGACCACAGGGGTGTTACACCAGTCGTCACCTTCAGCCACATGATGTAAGTGTAGTTGAGTCTCAGAGAAGGCACACAGCACTCACACTTGTCATACTCACTACAGTCACACTGAGCAACCATGACAGTCCCCTTTAGAGAGCTTGTAGATACATCTCCCAGTGACAGCTCTGATCTACAAGAGAAAAAACAAACCATAAACCAAAACAAAGCAGTATTTCTTCCTATACTCTACCTCAATACAGGAGGTTTGTCCATCTGGACAAGGTTTATAATAAAAAAAAAAAAAAGAAAAAAGAAAAAAAGGCAGTAATTGTAACCAATTGCTTTTACTTTGCTGCTCTTCCCTTTTTAAATGGTTTCCCAGTAAAGTAGTTACGATGATTTCATGAAAAGTATTCCTAACGTTTGACTTTAAAACAAATGTGTTACAATACTAGATGAGACCAGTAGTTAAGTCAGACTAGTTTCTGATTCCTGATGATAACTATTACTAGATACTTCTTAGGCACACAAAGTTAGTTTACCTCACAGTGGACTAATTGGCAGCCCTCTGCCACCCTCACAGAGATTATGTTCTAATTCCTATTCATGAAGCACCAAAATAAAATCTAAACAATTTAGCATTCCTTTCAGCTTCTGCTGCAATCAAGCATTACAAGTAATATAATAAACAAAAACTCTTATTCAAGTGAAAAAGAAAAGGCTAAAGAACTCCACCACACGTTTTAGTACTCATTTTCAACAACTTACAGTATTTGGTGGGGGGAAAAAAAAAAAACAACAAACCTGTGTCCTCCAAAAGTCTTTGGACATTGTGCAGTTAATTACAAGATAAAGTTTTAATTATTTTTATGCACAGCATGTTTGTCTCTTAGGTAGTCTGACGGTTCCTAAGAAAGCAAATAATTTACTCACACGCATTGCTACTATTGTCTTGGACAGGCTCACGGAAAGTATTTAGTAACTTACTGCATTTGCTTTTATTGCTTCTCAGAGTAAAGCTCATGGGACTATTTTTGACTGAATGTTCAGATTTAGTTTTTCAAGAGTTTTCTTTTTTTTTTTTTTTTTCTTTCTATTAACACTCCTTCCTTGACGGTTTAACATACAGTTTTTGATTCCATAATCCACTGCAAAGATTCTATGGTCTACGATAAACTTTTTAAGCTTTAAACAAATAATAGCTGCACGGGCCTAATATATGTTTCATGAACAGTTTGATCAGATTTTCTATTAATATGATTTCAATTTATTGTAAATGAAGTAAATTACAAAGTAGTGTATATTGACACAAGCAGTCACACGTTGTGTCTCTTGATGCTAGCAAATGTTTTATAGGATACTAAACGAACATACGCATTGATACTGAAATACAGGCCACCCCATTTCCATTGTATCTCCAAATCTTCCTTGGGTCAACTTCAAGAAGCAGCACGAAGATGACCCATGCTACTTCCCATGTACACATTAGGACACAGATGCTTTTCAAGTATGTTTTACAGGCATTTTTAGAGCAATCCTCACGTGTATGATTACTCTTTTATACATGTTTTCAATGCCCATTTACTTTAGTGAAACTATTCTCGATTTATGAAGTAAATACCGCGCAAGCGGGCACAAAGCTGCTTCTATTCTGAACCAGCAGTTCCCGAAGCATTCTTCATTCTTATTTCTATTCCACAGATACTCTCTAGGCTCTTTGGAACACAGATGTACCGTGGGTATTCAGTGACACAGGCCTCCTTAAGGTAGTGAATTTAATAGCGTGAATACTTTGTGGTCAAACTTCTCCCAGCAGCAAAGCCAAGACATATCCTGACAGTTAAACCATCCTGGATTCTTTCCTGCTTTTGACATTTCATCCTTAGAAAAAAAGCTTATGTTTTGAATCGTTATGAAGTAATTTTGGAATTATTTCTGGACAGTAAGGGTTTTGTTTTGCTAATTCAGAGAAAGAAATTGAAGTTAATAGAATAAGAACCTTTCTGTAAAATCTTTAAATAGTTTTGTAGTTGGCCTGACTCACTGTAACACTTGAATTCAGGGAGGGCAGAGAACTCTACATTGGAGAAGAACGAAGGACAAGATTTCCTGCTTTTTTTGGTTTTAGTCAATTTGGTATCTAGTACGTTTAATCAGCTGCAGAGCACAAGGGAAATGGGCATGATTCACTGGTCCCGTTACAATAATCTGCCCTAGTTAAAAAAGAAAAGGTCAAAAACTGAGGAGAGGTTGGAAGCAAACAAAAGGCTGATGAATTACAGGGAAGAGAGGGTGCAAACCATGCTGTCTGGGACTGCAAGGGAACCCACAGTGTACACACATGGCTCTCCTTGCATCGGGGCCCCACTCTCCTCATCGTTCACCGATCAGCACACACACATTGTGCACCCACCTTGTTTTTAGGATAGTCTTTGAAGCTGGAAACACAAGGATTTTCAGTAACGCTCTGCCCTCATCACACCTGTGCTCTGCAGTAATGACCCCATAAGTTATGCAGGTTCATATGAATACGTAGTTTACATTTATTAGTGCTACCGTGAATACTGACATTCCTAAAATAATTTTCACCAGGACTCAAAGACTTCAGCACACGAGAATTAAGGAACCTTATGCTGATGGTACCTGGCAGACAGACGGCTTTTAAATTACTTAAAATATTTTTGTTTTTATAGTTGTGGCTCCACTTCTTTCTCCTGAATTTCCTTTCAAAGACTTTGCAGAATCTTTCTTTCAAGTTTCCCTGCCTTCTAGTGTTGCTCACAGTTTTTATTAGTCTGAAGAAACCCACAATCAATCCATAAGAATGTAGTCTTTTCATCAAACCATGTCTTTAATGGGATCTATCTGGAAAGCAGTTACCAGCACACCACCACCCTCATCCTTCTCCTAATCATTCCTAATAAGTATTTCAATTTTTCACCGTCAAACTAACTTTATTTGCACCCAGAAGAAAACCTGTGTACAGGGGAAAAAAAAAAAAATGCTACAGAGCTCCTTCCCATACTGTGTTGTGCCAGTATTGTGGTTCAAAGGCCACTTACTTGGCAGTAAACGGGCATGGGTTGTTGTTTCTCCCTGCTCCCACCGCACAAACCTTTTCATTTGTTTACTGTATAAAATGCTGTGTGTAGGAATG
>NW_010514622.1:33157-45195 GCF_000687285.1 Phaethon lepturus
ACCCTGTTGCTCCATGCCAGGCAGGTCTTCCACCCCTTGTGACAGAGCATCACCAGGACCTCACTTCTACGCTGTAGGCTTCTCTTACAGCTCACTACCTCTGCAGGCAACCAGGGCAAAGCAAGGGGAAAGACCAAGCTGTGTTATCAGATGCCTGGTCTGCTCCTGGTGGAAGATATCCAGATACTAAGAAGCAGGGTAATGATCCTCACATTTCCGCAAACTGGCAAGACACAGGAACTGTCCCAGAAAAGCGAGTTTGGGATAAGAGAATAGATCAATGGAGGACGTGATCACGAGGGGTGCCCACATCAAGTTATTCCAAATCACCAAGCCTGGGCTAAATGCACGAGACCTGATTACAAGTAAAACAACAGAAAGCCAAAAGTATTTTGGAGAACTGCCACAGCCTGGGATTGCACGAGCAGCCTGTCATCTTCGTTTTGGCTGCAGATGGATCCAGTCACAGAACAACCACCGTTCCTAAACTGCAAATACAGACTTTAGAGGAGCTTATGCTTATAAAGCCCTCGCAAGTTCAGGAGAGGTCACTGTCTTCATTCAGTAGAATGACAGGAGAAACTTTGAGGAAGGTTAAAACCAAAGCAATGGGCTGTTAAAAACTGGAGTTTTCCATCAGGCTTGCAGCACGCTGAAAGAAGCTATAAATCCTGATTCAACAAGCACTTTACATCACGCAAGGGTAACCAGATCCAAATTGTGGTGGGAGGAAGGGAAGACAGAGGGTTTACAAAACGTATGAGTATATACTATGTCCCTATTCAGTTTTATAGTGCTGGCCGCCAGAATTGGAGAGATTTGTCTTGGCACAGAGAGGTAAGCAAGAACCAGATAGATACGAAGCATCTGAACCTCTGTGAACGGATTACCGGAGCCCACCTCTGAGATTCAACACAAAACTAGTGAACTCCACACTTAAGTTTTAATGGCTGGCAGAGAAGGGAGGGAGAATGGGCAAAGGCAATGTAACTGTAACCTGGAAACACAGCACTAAAGCACAAGACACTGCAGAAGAGGGAAAACAAATTAATACTGCACGCCCTGAACCACAGAAGTAATTAACATTGCAACAAGGGCATGTGTCCAAGGCTTGATTTTCTTTTCCACTCCAAACACTGCACTTGTCAGTTGTACACAGACAGTTCTTTTAGTCTACACCTTAAGTTAACACCTCCTAAAGGTTTTGTATTTTGGCGCACAATTCAGCCGTACTTCAGAAGGTGGTGGTACTTATGCTAAATTAATCTGTGGCCCTGTGGTGAAGGCTGCAGAATGTCTTTATGGAATTTCAATCAATTTCTTGCAATTGGAACACCTAACCAAAACCAACAGATCAAAAGTGTTTTAAGAAGAAATACATGACCTTCTACAGTTCCTCTAATTTCCAGAAAGGTACAACATCACATTTAGGTAGCTGTGCTGAGGCATAGTAGAAATAAGGTCACCATTTGTAACTCTGCTTCCAGTATTTCTATATATTGTGTTTGTGCAAGCACCACCTTGATTAGGAATTGATAGGGCAAGGCCATCTGGGGTTCCAAGGATTTTCAATAATTGTATCTCAATGTGTTTCATATATAGCAGTTCTAGGACAGCACTTATTTGAACAAGCTGTCCCTTTACACTGCAGAACACCTGATGGCTGCCTAGCTCATGAGAGGATAACTCTCTCATGAAAGGTTAATGTTCTCCAGCTGAAGAAGGCTCAATGTGCAACTGATGCACTCAACTAAGCCACCGGTCTTGAGGCAAATTGCATGATCTATCATTAAAAATGGGAGCCTAGGCTCAGCACTAAATGAGAGCCTCCCAGGTACTTCAAATAGGTCAGAAATGGGAGTACACCCTACACATCACCATCTGCTGAAAAGGGCAAATTATAAGCAGTGCTCAAAATTAAACTGGGAGCATTCATCTGTGTCACTACGACAGGCTCCTTAATGGTAAGTGATTTCAGTTAATGCAATTAATCATCAGGGTTTACAGCATTCCTAGAATACATACAACTGGAAAGATCATTCACTTTGGGTAGACCATTAACCTATTTTATCTAGTTCAGTTTCAGAATAATCTTTTTCCTCCCAAAGACATGCTGCTAGGGAAGGTAAAGGCCCTACCATTACCCTTGCTCGAGCCTCTTACAGAATACTGTCAAGGCACTGTTTTGGACAGAACAAAACATTTTCTATTAAAAGTAACTTGATATAGTTTACAAGCAGGCAAACTGTGAATGTGTAAAGTAAGAGGACACTTCTTTAATGCTGAAAAAATGAAAACAAGTGGAGGGCTCAAGCGTTTTTGTTGCAGATTCTTCTAGGTCATTATTTTTGTACATTGCCTGTCCTATATGTGAGAATTCTGGCTTGATCCCCAGATTCCCAGGGAGTAACACATGCCAGGAATGCATATTTTTAAAACTGGGAATGTTTTCAAGGTATTTTTGGCCCATGTGAATAAAATGTTAAGGTATCAGCAAGCCAACTTGGTTGGCAAGGGAAAGCTGTCACCTTACCAAAACCTGAAATGCTTTGCTAGCTGCCCCAGAACATAGAGACCCTAAAAGAAAAATATGAATATGAAATCTGAGGAGTGAAACAAGTTCTCCAATGTCGGGGACTTCACTGCATCTCACCTTTGGAGCAAAAAGCAATCAAATACAGAAATGCCACAAGGACTCTAGTGAGTCTACAGGGCCTCCTCTCATATTCTATATTCATATTCTATTCTCAACTATTCTATGATTCTGTGATTCATAAATTGCACGACACTTACTGAATTCCCTTCAAAAGACAAAGAACCTCTTCATCGCAGCTGGGACTTGAATCTGTTGTTCCACAGATGTTAGGCATACCAAAAAATGCAATATAGAGATTACAACACTAGGCTTACTGGCAAAGATTTTTCTACTGCAGTTGAGACTGGATGGAACAGAGGCAAAGTCAGGTCTACTCCCACAGGTGTAATGGTATTTCAGAAATCAGAGTAACAAGGAACACTGGAAATAGGAACCCACTCAAAATTGGATTTCAGCTTTAAAGTATTATATCAACTAAACAACCATACTTATAATACACTTGCTTTCTACATTGACTACAGGGATAATTTGTGGCAAGTGACATCTGGCTTTTTACGTAGAAATCATCACCTGTAAATTCAATGAATTCAACTGTTTATGTTGAGCCTGTTTCCTAAGGAAATTAAGCCTGGGTCTTCATGCCATTCCTTCCAATCTATCAGTAATTCAGAAAACAAAAAGTGAAATCAAACAGATCTTTTTATGATCAAATCAGGCAGGTCATGTATACAAGACCTAGCCACTCCACAGTCAGGACAATTACCATCTCTTACCATGCCAGAGAGTATTTACCACAGTGACAACTGCACAGGTGAGTGTCTCTCAGAAGCACCGATGTGACTAGAGTAGCATTTGGCATTGTATTCAATGTCAAGTAACATAATTACTTCAAGAGAGAACATTATGATCAAAAGCATAAAAAAGGCAAAACTAAGATTGCAGCTTCAAAATTAAGTAACTGTAAAAGCAAAGATATTTTAGCAAGTCAACACTGATTTCACTAAAGCGTTTTAAGAAACATGGAAAGGACAGAGGAGAGAGACTCTCCATTCTAACCATTTCTCAAAGACAGAAGCGTAAACTTTCTGTATTACCTAAAAGTAATCTAAGACAAGACAAAGGTACATAACGTATCACCTGCTTGCAAAGCCAATGCTACCACTGTGCTGCCAGCTTGAGAGGCCGATGTTGCTGTTTTAGAAAATGCTTCCAGATTTCTAATGCTAGTAGTGACAAATTTAACAGAGTCTGTACTTACACAGCATATAAAAGATTAACCTTCAAGTCAGCTCTGAAGTACAACTTCAAAAACCGCAGGCTGCAAACTAACAGGTCCAGCTTGCCTTTAATCCAACATTCAATATTCCAACTTGAATCTAAACAAAAGAAAAGGATTAAACATTTCTGAACTGTATGGAAACAAAAAAACCACCCCAACAACTGAAGAAACTGAAGAGCCAGGATAAAATTCACCCACAAAGAGAGGACAAGTAATAGATATTCATGAAGGTGTGGCTGGACCCCAAGTGTGCAAATGTTTATGAAAAATCCTTGCTGAATTGGGCAGCGGTATATGCCCTTAAGCACTTAAAAGGCTAACAATTTATGTGATACTGCTGCATTCTGATTATTAGAGAAGGACTATATTTTACCTGGCTTTATTAACAAGGCCACAAGGGGAAGAAAGAAATTAAGCTGCTACTGCTGGTTGAAGGTTTTGCTACTGTTAACTGGTACAGCCTCCGTGTGGCTGTACTGTGTAGACTTTGTGCACACATATGCAGCTGTACTGCATACACAACAGCAACAAACTCAGTGTGGCAGTCTTTAACAGAGATTTATTTGTTACATGGGACAGTTCTAGTAAAATGAAATTCTGCTCTACTGAGGTCAGTAAGAATCCTGCCACTAATAGCAGAAAGCCAGCTGGCCAGTATGCTGCTCAGAGACTGTGGTTTACGGGAGGAGAAAAACAGCCTAGGAAAAAAAATAATTCAATCTAATCCATGTACAGATATTTACTAAGGCATCATAATCCAGGCAGGAAAGATGGCACTCGCTCTCCATCTCCCCCATCTCCTGAAGGAGTTGAAAGCCCATATCCACAGAAATATTTCAAATATTTCTCATAGTGTCTAAACACCTTTGAAGATCTGGACTTAAATCCTCATATGCAATGCTATATATTTTATTCAGCATTCCCCTAGAAAGACAGCCAGCTATTTTTTTCCCCTTTGAATCTACGCTATACAATTTCCTTCAGCTTCCACTACAGACTTCTGTGAAGAAGGACTTTACAACACTATGTTGTCTGCTCTGGATAAAAATGAATATCCACTGATACAACCCAGCCCCTCTCCCCGCAAACAACAAAAACTCCAGCCACTTTTTGAAGTAACTTCTTATGTCCCCAAATGGAAAACCTACCTGTTTCCTGAGAAGCAGAGATACTTATTTCTGAAGGAATAAACTTCCTTGCTTGCATGCTTGCTCTGTATGAAGAACAATCAATGTTATTATCACTCCAAAGGCAACACAGAAAACTTTCTTCACTCATTAGCACTGGAGGCTTCGTTTCGGATGTTCTATGCTCTCTCCTCGCACGAGACCAGCTCTCTACAACTCCAGCAGAGAAAGGACTCAAGAATGTCTCATTCAGCAGCATACAGGGTAATGTAAAGTTCCTGGGAGGAATCTGATGGACCATACAATGGGCAAATGCCGTTTGAAGAAAGTCTGCAAATATAAAGGCCAAGGTATCAGAAATAAAAGAAAAAGTTCACATTACTTGATAATGAAAAGGGAGTGACCAATGTTATATAGAAACACATTCATTACACAAAAACCAGACTATTTCCAGGGACTAGTCTACTCTGAGTTGCAGGTAAAATTTCTAAAAACAACCCGACTACACTGGTGTCACACCTGACAGATGCCATCCTTCTCCCCCAAAGTCATTCCACCTAACTTTTTGTTTTCTCAACCTCTTGAAATAGGTCAAGCCCAAGACTGTAGAGGAAGCATCTCTTTGGGGTAAATTGGCTTATATTAATTCAAAATACAGTGAATCCCAAATCTAAGTTCACACACTATACAGGTATGAGTCTCATCTCCCTCTGCAGTGCTGGGACCCCTGCGATCCATCTCTTATAACATGGCTCCTTTACTGTAGGAAAAGATAATCCCGCTGTAAATATAACACATAGTCACACTGTAACTGTTAAATACCAAAGAATAAAATTACAAGAATATATGACTGGATGTAACCATGCAGCCCCAGGGCATTATCTGGGAAATGAGATGCAGGAAAAGAATAATCTTTTCCATCAGACTTCGATTCTTCAAAATAAAATCATTCTGACCACATTTGCAGCTCTTGTTGGTAAGTCATAGCTTGGATTACGTTAACAATGATTTTGAGAATGATAAGCATGTCGGTTTTGGAAATAGCTTACTGTAAAACACTGCATGAATTTCAAAGATTAAAGCTCTAGTTACAGAAAGGCATGTGGGTCATTTGTGCACTTTACATTTAGCTTTTCGCTCAGTAAGGGCATAAATATTTTAAGCAGTTCATTAGATAGAAATTAATTCATGCCCTATTCCTTCCAATAGCCAAAATAAGAAAAACAGAATTTCTCTAGCACTGTTTGACTAATAGCACATAAGCACAAGCTAAATAATACAAAAGCACTAAATGAAAGCTTTTAAAAAAGTAGATGCATGCTACCTTAAAAGCAGACCGCGTTACTATGTGGTGGGTTAAAGTGTTTCATTTTCTCTTTACACAGATTTTTTTTATTGCCAGACTCCCAAAGGGTTCTGCTCTGTCCTCCTCTCTCGTTTAACAAGTTTGTGCCTCTGTAAGTATCACCTTCATTAGGCTTCCCGGCTGCACACGGAGGATTCAGCTGACCGAACAGACGGTTAGTCCGTAATATGTGATTAAAAAAGGACAAATGAGTAAGTGACATGACTGCCTATGAAGCAGGACAGATAACTAACATACTACTCAGTTCAGAGAGTCAGCTGGGGGGGTGGGAAGAGATTCCTGCCAGTCATCTCTTTTTCTAAAAAAAACAACTGTCCCCTCACATGTCACACCAGACAATCTCTTCGTTCTACATAATTTCCAACAGACTTATTTTTTAGTAACTTACCCAATAGCACAAGCATGGTCAGAATGATTTGCCAAGACATCTTGTTTTGTAGAGCTGATCTGAAAAACATGTAGAAAATTAACTGAGAGCTGATAATTATCAGTCTATTATTTCATTAGGATTTCATTTTGGTGCACTTCAGCTAATGTGATGTCCACACCTTTGTAAGCAGAAAGGAAGAACAAAATCAGAATGTCATTTGAGGAAAAAACCCCAACCATTGCTTAGAATATCAATTATTATTATATCTATCAATCATTAGAGCTATATAATACCTCATCTCTCCAAGCTTTTGCTGATCATTTTTCACCTTCTGAATTTGGCCATCTGAAAGGCACTATGCATCCAAATAATCAAAATGCCCAAGAGATACTAAATTTTCAGAGTGCAGCACACACAAAAGCACTCGGACATCCATTTCAACTGTGAAGACTTCACTAAACTTTACAGTACTATTTCAACACTGTTCTTTCATTTGAGATACTTTATTCAATTTTCATCCCATAGTCACATATATTCTGGTAAAACCCAAATACAAGCGTTTTTGTACTTTAAAAAAAGCTCAACAGAGGATCTCAGAGGAAAACATACAGAGTTTAGTTGCCCTTGTACTTAACCAGAACAGGATGATTAGTAAAATTTACATATCAAGTCAGACAGAGAATGCTGGGGCAAGAAATAAGATCTGGGGAGTCCCTCCAAAGTATTCTCATTCCTTAAATATTTCTGAGAACAATTCCCCTGCGAACATCCATGTTGCCAAAAGAACTGGTGCCAGTGCTATGTAATCCACTGGCCCTTCAGTTTGGGGGAGCACGTACTGTACTACGCATACACACACGGTGTGACACACACAGACTACTGTGGAGGGAGAGTCTCCGTACCGGCTACACAGCAGCCGGCTCTGCGACCTGGAAGGAAAGCGTACGTGGACACAGAAGACTGGGAGGAGAGGAAAAGGGTAATTCCTTCCTGGTTTTTACCACTCCTGTCAGTGCGCAGTCTGAGTACATCCCCGCTGTCTCAGCCAGGGCAGCAACTCAACAAGCCCCTTGCCGGTCCCACGGAGGAACCAGCGGCTGCCCATAACACCGAAGAATTTGGTTACAAGAAGGAAAGCCACCCTCTGCTCACAGCCATCCCCCCGCTCCCTTTTGCCCTCACCAGAGACTTTGATAGGATCATCCAGTGACCTTGACACTGCTTTAAGCCCTGACCACGGCTTAAAGCAAGGTGATTCTCTAGGCATAGCTGCCCACCTGAAGCAGCACACAGCTGACCAGTGCAGTTACAGTATTTCGGTATTGCAAGCTCTCCCACAAGGAAAGCCCTTGCAGATTTAGCTGGGGCTGGAAAGGGAGCCAAGCCATTTCTTCAGCACAGACCATCTTCATTTTAGTCTGCAAGATGAGTCAGTCCTATCCACTTTTCTCCCCATCTACCCAGGTCATAATCACAGTACATTTTAAGCTACATTTTGAGCAATTAAAGAGGAAAGCTCAAAATTTTAAAGGCAGTGCTTCACAACCCCTACTTCAGAGGAAAATGTGCCTCTCAGCACAGCTGTTGAGGGCCAACCTCACCTGTACCTCTTCCATTAGTCTAATGCCTAAGAGGTGAGCCCTGAAGGCCAGAAGAATTACCCATCTACAACCTTCCATTAAGTCCGTCATTTCACAAAGATACAGGCCGGAATTATTTCCAAAAGCCTATGATCAAAGTTATCTATTTTCTTCCCAAGTTTCTGACTGAAAGGAAAAACCCCAACCTTTTAAAATAATGTACTTGACATAAGCATACACTATTAAACGTACGGTTTAATGAAAAACAGTCCATGTTCCTCTCTTAAAGGTGCAACAAAAATTTGCTGTTCATAGCTCAACCACATCTCAGCAAGAAACTGGCAGAGATCACTTCCATATGCTGTATAGGAAAATCAGACATATACTTCAAAAGCTCATAAAGTTATCAATATGTCGTGGATGTTATTGCAAATGCTTTAAAGCTCACCTTTTCAATACAAGTAAAAAATTTCTATCATCAAGAGCTCTAAATAATCCGTAAAGTTATGGTCCATCACTTGCTTTCCCATCATAGGCAACTGCAAGAAGTAAAAGCTGTCACTCAGATATCTTAGCCCTATTACTCCTAGATGTTTGAAGGAAAGAACCACTATTTTGGTAACTATACATATTTCACTATATTATTTCAAAGCAGAATGTGAAAGACCAGTGAAACACCATCTCTTGTTTGTTCCTGGAAGGAAGACGACAAATAGTTAATTGTGTTAACAGCAGTTTCTGTGTTAAGTTTCACCCCTGCAATACCTACTGTAGACTGAAAGGAAAACAACCACAGATCCCGAGAACCACATATACCTCAAAGAGGGAAAGTTATGATTATGTTGTCTACTGAAGACAAAGGCATTTGGACTTCCTGCTGCCATATAACGTCCAGATAGAGCAATCAGAAGAGATTCTTATATCAGCACTAATTTAATCATAATCAACTATATTTGGACAAGAAGGAAAAAAAATACAGTTCAGATCAGCTCAAGACATCTTCTTTTCCTACTTCTATTGCATCGATCTAGGCTGATTTTTACAAAGGTGTTATTTGTCAATCCTGGTACCAACAACATTAATGAACAAAAAAACGGTGCTGCACATGATCAAAAAGCAGTGTCAGCTGCATGTCACCAGCATTAGCTCCTTTTCTGTTTGAAGTTCAGTATCGCTTCTGCAAACTTTACACAGGTATTGGGTAACAAGAGATATCTACAGATAACTCCCAGGACAAAATGAATGTACAACTGGACTGGAGTATCAAATATCTTTTCTGGTGAGAATACTGAACTTACCTGAAATCCTAACTTTGTTGTAAGAAAGAATACAAGTTCTACAAGAACAGTTACAGGGAACAGGAAGGTAAATGGAGAATTATTAAAACTTCTAACTATAGCTCTACCCCAGAGAGAGTAAGTTAACACAGCAAGCACAAATGGGTTTATGCCTGGCTGGGGAAGTACCCATGCAAATGGAAGGAATCGGGGCCCGTTTTAACACCTCTATCTAACACACTGCAGTCTGAAACTGCCAACTTTGCTGCTGCTGCATACAAGAAATTTTCAAATTTCATATGTAAATAGTACATTCCTCTCCATGCTAACCACTGTACAAAACACTTCAGTAAGGGCAGGCCCTCTCGTGACAAAAACATCAAATTTCAAACAAAACACAGCATATATGACAAGCAAAGAGGACAATAGTGAAAGATCATTTTTCTTCACAGACCAGCTGAGAAGTCATACAATCCATTGGCATATCAGCATGGGAAACATTTTCAGCACAGCCTGAAACAAGCGTGACTGGTGATCCACAAACACCTGCTCCCGGGGCACGGAAAATGTACTGAAAGTTTTCCTTTTCCTTCTGGAGCTACCTCTTTCTTTCTTTTTTACCCCCTCCAGTTTCTTGGCTTGACAACTTATATTTCTGCATCCTTTTTTCATCTCCTTTCTGAAGTACAAAAAAGGGTTGATGTGAAAAAAAGAGGACTGCAGTATGCGGCAGGTCTACCTGTCCAGTTGGAACACCAGTGAACAGAGGGTGGCACTGGTGACCAAGAGTGCCAACTCTCTACAACCCGTCCTGGACGGAGCGGAGTAGCACAATCCTGACACCGCTAAACTCCACTGTAAAATTCTCACCGACTTTTACGGGGACAATGGGACTAGATGAGCAAATGTTGCAAGATCCGAGCCTTACATGTCAGCAGTTTGCCAATGAGCAATTTCAAAGTCTACAGAAACTCGGTCGCCAGGGTCTCATATTTTTCTTCAAGTAATGTACCACACACACATACAGGGTCTGGAGGTTTTGGTTTTGTTTTTTTTTGTTATTCCCACCCTCCCAAAAATACAACAGCTGCTAGTTAATGGGAAACAGGAACATAATACCGCAAGCACACGAACTGTCCCTGACTTTTGAAAGCACTCCACTACAGCTGTTTTTAAATATGTAGAAGATCTCTATAAACCATAAAAATATTCCAGTCATAATGCCTATGCACAGCACCTTCTGGCCTGCTCTTTAAGGGTGCTGAAGGCTTTCCATTCCTGTTGGTACTGGCAAGACCAGTGGTTCTCAGGCAGCCCTCCTGGGCACAGAATTTCACTGCATTTGTTTGTCATTTCCTATATTAGTAAACATTACCAATAAAGAGTTCAGAGCAAATGGAACAGTCAAAATAGCAAGGAGAATGCCTTGCAGTGGATATTTTTTTGCTTTCTAATACCACCAAAGCTTTAACCAAGGCAACCCAACTGGCATGTCTCCCCACACACTGAGAGCAGAAAAACTAGCAGCAGAACTACCCTTGTCTCACTCGTGCACAAGCACAGCTACAAAACCAGGCTCCAAGTCTGCCGATGGAGCCTCTCCTCTGAAACGCACCAGCGAAACGTCTCCAATTCTAGAGTTTCTCTAGACTGTACAATTTCTTTTGATGGAACTGAAACTGCCCCCTCATTTCACAAACACCCACACTGCTCCGAGACAGGTTCCTTTCACCAGCCCACCGCAGAGACGGAAGGCAGGTGGGATCCCCCAGCACAGCAGTTGAATTTGTTCCTGCATCTCCACCACCACAGCACCGAAGGCAGTACTGAAGTTTGTGCACGCTCATCACTCACAATTTGAGAGATTTAAGTTGCATAAATATTCCTGACTTTAAGTCAGCAGTAGAGAAAAGTGATTTTAATAAACACTTACCCTCGTTGTTTTTCACTGATTAACGTACGTTGGTTTTTCCTTCCACGCAGCAGTAAGCGGAGCTCCTGCAACTACCAGGCACTTAAAGCTCCTTCACATTGCAGCCACACTTGGTAGTTAAGAGCTCTCCGTGTTTTCATTATAAATGCTATTTATAAACACTGTGTCAATAATTAACATTACATTTCCAAAGTGCTCTTCTATCAGGCTGGACCATAATGGCTTCTGCAGCATCACTGACTCACAACCCACGTTCACGGAGATTTCTTTTTTCTTTTTTTTCTTCAGACACTAAGCCTCAAGAGGGGAAGGAAAAAAAAAAGAGAGGTCTGATTTGGGTACACCGCGCCAACCTCCAAAGTTGCCTCGACTTTTAGAAGGCTGATCTGCGAGGGAGAAGACCAACGCTCGCCCACCGCCTGCGTTCCGCTCTCAACGTGTATTTCAGCAAAAGCCACCTGTCTTTCACGCGTGGCATCCCCACGCTGTCTCCCTTTTCCCCACTACCAC
>NW_010514623.1:0-22048 GCF_000687285.1 Phaethon lepturus
GTGTTTCTGTGATTCTGTGATTCTGTTCTAATTCACTAACAAAAAAGACTTTTCAAAGTATTTTAAACAACCATTTCCATGGAACTAAATGGTACTGCACACGCATTAAAGGCCAAATTACAACTAACTCAAGCTGTCATACCTGAAGATTAAATGTAGGGAGGTAAGTGGGACATGTCTAAGAAATCCATGGATGTAGACTGATATGACTAAGAACAGAACTTACAACTTAATCTTTGTATATAAGAAAGTCTGCTATGTATCTAATACCTCAATGGAATAAATGCTAATTTGAATGAATAAGAGTTTAGACATGAGAGAAATATTTAAGTATTGAACGGATTTGGTTTAGAAGTTGTACTGGGTGTAAGTGTCAGGGTTTGCCAGTGGGGGCCTGCAGGGGTGGCCCCTGTGAGAAGAGGCTGGGGCTGCTCCACGCTGGACACAGCCAGTTCCAGTCAGCTCCAACAGAACCACCACAGGGCACAGCTGAACCCAGCAAAAAGCTGCCCAGCAGTGAGGACTGAGGAAAAAACTGCCCTGTGAACACCAAGGTCAGAGAAGAGGAAGCGGCAGGAAAAGCTGCTCCTGGTGTTGGAGCGGAGATTACCCTGCAGCCCCTGGAAAGAACCACATTGCAGCAGATGCATATTTCCTGACAGGAAATGCAGCTGGTGGAGAGCCCACACTGGACCAGTTTTTTTCCTGAAGGACTGCAGTTCCTGAGGAGAGCCCACGCTGGAGCAGGAGAACAGTGTGAGGAAGAAGGAGCAGCAGCGGGGAGCTGTTATGGACTGACCCCAACCCCATTCCCCATCCCCCTGCACTGCTTAGGGTAGAGGAGGTAGAAGAATGATGGGAGTGAAGCTGAGCTTTGGGAAGAAGGACTGGGGGGGAAGGTGTAAGTTTAATTCGTGGGTTTTCTGTTTCTCACTGTCCAAATCTATTTTAATTGGCAATAAATTAAATTCATTTTTCTCAAGTAGAGTCTTTTGCCCATAACAGTAATTGGCAAGTGATCTCCCTGTCTTTATCTCAACCCATTAGCACTTTCATCCTATTTCCTCCCCCTGTCCTGTTAAGGAGGGGGAGTGAGAGTGTGGCTGGGTGGGCATCTGGCAGCTAGTCAGCCAAGGTCAACCCACCATTGATATTTGGATGCATATTTTGATGTTCATTTCAGAAGCTTCTAACAAAAGCTTTAGCATTGATGTAACTACCAATGCTGACTCGGTATCAAAGGTTAACCAAATAGCTAATAGTTGCAAAGAATGCAAAAGCCAAGCAGTTTTGGAAAGTTATGCAAACAGGAGAGATTACACCTAACATCAGATGACATTTCACTCAAAACTTTTTACTTATTTCATGAAAATAACTATTTGGAAGTTCATTAGGATTTGTTTCATTGAGTCCGTTTTGACCAATACCCACAACCTCTCACTGTCAGATGTTTCACTCAGCTTAACAATTCATACTTTCTACTGTAACTAGCACTATGTAACACAAGAGTCTTCTTCTAAAGACAAGAGTGAGGTGAGGGATGAGTGGAAGTCTTAAGCAAGGAATACCTACCCTCAGTAGAGAAAGAACACATTGGGGAACACTTAAACAAACTAGACATATACAAGTCCATGAGGTCTCAGGTGCTGAGTCATTTCAAGGCCACTCTGTTACCTTCGAAAGATTGTGGCAATTGAGGGAGCCTTCTCAGGACTGAAAGCAAGCAAATATCACTCCTACCTTCAAGCGTGGCAAGAAAGAACATCTGAAGAACTAAAAACCAGTCAGTCTCACCTTAATCCCTGGGAAGGTGATGGAGCAACTAATCTGGAAATCATTTACAAACTCATGGAGGACAAGAAGGTCCCTTGAATGGGGATGAATGGATTTATGAAGAGGAAATCATGACTGACCAATCTGAGAGCCTTCTACAATGAGGTGGCTGGCTCAGAGAATACGGGAAGAGCAGTGGATATTGTCTATCTTGACTTTAGCAAGGCTTTCAACTCTCTCTCCCATTACATCCTCACAGATGAAACCATGAAACATAAAATAGGTAAGTCAACAGTGAGGTGAATTGAAATGGGGCTGAATTCAAAGGCTCAAATGGTTTTGATCAGCAGCACAAAATCTAGCTGGAGGCCAGCCACCAGGAGTGTCCCCCATAGGTCAATACAGTGGCCAATACTGTTCAACATCTTCATTAATGACCTGGGCGATACGGCAGAGTGCACCCTTAGCAAGTTTACAGATTATACCACAGTGGAAGGAGTAATATAGCAAAAGATTGTCCTGCCATTCAGACAGACTTCAAGAGGCTGGAGAAACTGGCAAACAGGAATCTCATGAAAGTCAATACAGGGCCATGCCACCAAGCCCTGCACATGGGGAGGAATAATCCCTGGCACCTGGGGGCCTAACAGGTGGATAACAACTCTTCAGAAAAGCACCTGAGGTCCTGGTGGACCATGAGCTGACCACAAGCCAGCAGCAAGCCCTTATGGCAAGAGTGGCCAATAACACTCTGAGTGGCATTAGAAGATCATTGCCAGCAGGTGGAGGGAGTTGAGCCTTTGTCACTGTTTAGTACTGGTGATACAAAACCTGGGGTCCTGCGTCCAGTTCTGGAAAAGGGCCACAAAGTTATTAAGGGATTGGAGCATCTGTCATACTAAGAGATGCTGAGAGAAATGGGATTGCTAAATCTCAAAGGCAGAAGGCTCAGGGGGAAAACCTTGTCAAAGTGCATAAATACCCAATGGGGGGTGAGGGAAGTAATGAGAACAGACTAGGCTCTTCTAACAGAGCTCAGTAACAGGAGAAGACACAATGGGCAAGAACTGAAATCCAAGAAGTTTTCTTTCTATCGATGGGAAAACATTTCTACTCAGAGAGTGGTGAAGTACTGGCACAGGTTGCCTAGAAAGACTGTTGAGTCTCCATTGTTGAAGACACTCAAAACCCAAGTGGACATGGCTCTCAGCAATCCACTCCAGCTGACCCTGCTCTGAACCAGGATGCTGGACTAGATGATGTCCAGGCATCCTTTCCAGCTTCCACTATTCTGTGATTATTTCTTTTCTGCCAGAAGCAATAGTCACAGTACAGTTTAAATTAAATTTTAATGTTTTCTTTCTAGTGCGTGAGCTTGAAGCATGAGCTTTATAGGTAGATATACAAAAGGGTTCTGTGACAGCTGTCCCTGGAGCACGTAAGACCAGTCCATTAGAAAGGAATAAAAGGGATCAAGAAGTAAAAAAAGCAATAGATTTAAAGCATACACTAGTAAGCAGTAATCTGAAACTTACTGCAGGACTGAAGAAAGTAGCGTTTTCCATTCTTTTTGAATGTTCTACTCTGAGCACAAAATACTTTCCTTACTGATTTTATTATATTGGAGGTCAGACATGCAGCAGCAAACACAGCGGGGATGCTGTCCCTCACACTAAACAACATGCTGTCTGGTATCAGACATCACATTTTGGAAAAGAAAGGATTTCCCTTCCTATTGCAGAAGTACAGATTGAGGTTTTAGAATTTTAATACTAAACATTATACTGGTATGCTAATTGTACATAGAATTGATCAATCCTTCTTTTTTTTTTTCTGTCTCATTGGGAATATTCTTGTCCTTCCAAAAGGTGCTTTTTTTTTTCTTGCAAGTTAGCTAGTTAGCCTATGGGAATGGAATCATGAATGCCTTATGCATCATCTTTTACACCCACTGTCCACTCTAAGATTTCCCTGACACTAGTGGAACTGTCCCTTATGTTTATAGATACATGAAATTGGAATTCAGTCCAACACGAAGCCTGTACTGATATAGTACAGGTGGCCAGCAGGAGCAGGGAAGTGATTGTGCCCCTGTACTCGGCACTGGTGAGGCTACACCTTGAATCCTGTGTTCAGTTTTGGGGCCCTCACTACAAGAAGGATGTTGAGGTGCTGGAGCGTGTCCAGAGAAGGGCAACGAAGCTGGTGAGGGGTCTGGAGAACAAGTTTTCCAAGGAGCAGCTGAGGGAACTGGAGTTGTTCAGTCTGGAGAAGAGGAGGCTGAGCGGAGAACCTTGTCGCTCTCTACAACTACCTGAAAGGGGGTTGTGGTGAGGTGAGTGTTGGTCTCTTCTCCCAAGTAACTAGCAATAGGACAAGAGGAAATGGCCTCAAGTTGCACCAGGGGAGGTTTAGATTGGATATTAGGAAAAATTTCTTCACCGAGAGGGTGATCAAACATTGGAACGGGCTGCCCAGGGAGGTGGTGGAGTCGCCATCACTGCAAGTGTTCAAAAAACACATGGACGTGGCACTTCAGGACATGGTTTAGTGGGCATGGTGGTGTTGGGTTGATGGTTGGACTTGATGACCTTAAAGGTTTTTTCCAACCTTAATGATTCTGTGATTCTGTTAGCCACTACTTCAAGCAATATATTGGATTTCAGACAACGACATTCTACCATTTTACTGAAAAATAGCTCTTACAGACAATCATCTTTCCTGGAAGTTCAGTGGTTCCTTATGGTGGGCTTCATTGGGAATCCTGGAAGACACGATGGCTCAGTAAGTCATGCAGTGAACCTCTGAGGAAGGTGTTTATGATATTCCTTAACATGTTCCTATCCGTTTAGCCAGCCAATATATAGGAAAAGTGACTTGCTTAACATGAACTACTTTCTGTGATTTCAGGTCTAAGTTGGGCTCTTCGATGAGTGAGTTCAGCACTGGCATTCATAAATTAAACAGGTTATACAATTCTGGCGACCAAAGCATGAGAATCTCTGGACAACTTTATAGCGTTTTTACAGACAATTAAAATTCAGGTATTTTGTATTGTCATGTGTGTAAATGAGTCACAAAATAAAAGTGACCAAGTTAGAAAACATGTAACTTTTAAATCTTCAGGAAAACAAAGACAAGCACAAAATTAAAGAAAAAAAATTCAAAGATCCTGAATACAAACTGCAACTTCATAATAATAACTATTTGCAGAATGGCTGGAAAATATTTACATCCTTCCATCATTATCAATTGCTCAGTTTTATTTAATAATCAGACTTAGCTCCACAGAACTAAATAAGGCAGTAATCACCATGAAACGATTTGTACTCCAGAAGGTCAAGTAAATATTGTCAAGAACATAATTCAAATAGTCACAGTGTTATTGAAGGAGACTTCAGTACATTCATACTTTAACATATTTACTGAACTTTAAGAAGACAGACAAACATATTTAAATGTCACTGTTTCTTCAAGTCTTACAGGAATGCAGATATCCTGGATTTTATATCCAAAATGAACCTTTGTTTATTTTATCTAGTAGTTCAACATAATGGTAGCTTTCACTTAAACAATGGGATTTTTGGATCTCTAAACAGAATAAACAAAATACAGCAAATCCTGACCTAACAGTATTTCATTAAACTAGACCATCTACCTAGAAGTAAGGAATATTTCCCTGAAGACTCTGTAGAGCATTAGAGGAAGCAGCTAGCTCTGAACTTAGTAACTTTCAGAAATTTCCTGAATAGGGAAGCACCCTAATATCCTTGCTTTTCAAAGAGCAATCAACCTTTTCATACAACCTACATTTCACTTTAAAACTACTGTTTCCAGATTGGACACATTTTAACAGGGAGAGGAGATCATCCTTCTGTTAGCAAAGCTGTGCAACCAGATCAACACCGAGACACAAGCGACGCAGTGAATTCTCTTTCCACACAAAAGGTACGAGGCAATAATATTTAGCTTAACCCTCTTTTGCCAATATTTACAGAAAATTTAGGCCTGGATGAGACTTATTAAAAATTCAGCTGCTAACACAGGATGCACATCGAGCAAATCTTAAGAGCAGACTGGACTTACCAGAAATAGCTTCAGGTATACTTTCAACCTGGCTTGAAACTGGGAATGGATTTCATGACTGCCTGCAGTCCCTTCTGGGACATTTTGTATCATAATATATAGGTTTTGTTTGGATATTTTTAATTCTTGTTTAGTACTGAATTAGTATTTTACCTGTTTTAAATGTCTAAGACTTTTGTAAGAAGTAGATAGTAGATTAGACTGTAAACCATTATATACTAAGAAAAAGAGTAAAAAAGTTATTTGGAAAAGGAATTACCAGCCAAGCGTTTGTACTCTCAAGAAGATTTAACCTATTTATTTCTTTTCCAGGCTGAATTAAACTACTTTCATCCAAGTAAAGGTTTGTAAAATTAGTCTAGGTAAGATAAAAATATCATCGAAACTGTAAAAAAAAACAATAAAGCATACAAAAGATTAGAAGATCTTCTAATCTAAAAGATTTTCTAATTAGAAAACTAGAAGCTCTTATCAAAAGACTTCACAATTTTGGAATTGCTATGTAATACAAAACAGCGATAACTGATGTCATGACCAAGGTGATACAAACAGATGTTTCATCTTACTTGTCCAGGGCTGTGCTGGTAGGCATGCTCCTGCCAAATCCTCGGACACCCATCTGACAAAAGTATGGAATGCAAGACAGATTGGCAGCAATTATAGCCAGTGAATCTGACGCGTTAACAAAGAAACCATTTTGGCCAAGGATCATGTAGCGGTCCTGGAGAAGAAAAGAAATTCAAAAAAGCATCTTAAATTCCATGTTTTGGGGATTCATAATTTCTTTCGTTAGATCCACTGTAGGTAGGAAAAAAGAACAGGCTTTGGGTTACTCACATCCCTTTTCGGGCAGAATAATTCACTGGCATCATCCTGGCAAGTCTATATTCTTGCTATCACACCATCGCTCCCTCCAGCCTTGCAGATCAGAGCTCCAGATCAAGCCCTAGCTTCAGCCTCCTACATGATACTTCAGTAGGTCTGCTCCTGCCAGGGAATGCTTGTGTGGGAGAATCTTTTTGCCAGACACGCACTACACAGGGAGTAGGAGGGTGTTTTGTGTTTACTGACAACAGAGAACAGCTTCTGTTCTTCAGAACCTTTTCATCTTTCTCCCACCCTGGCAGGACAGAAAGTTGCTTCTGTAATACTTCGCTGTTTATAATGCTGATAATAAGACATTAAAAAAATTAAAACAGAGATTATGATTCAGTGCTTTATCTAGCTAAAAATCCCTCAATTTACGATGTTAACCAAAAAGGACTAGTTACTACTTACAGCGACAATTCTGTATTATCTATACATTATCTATACGTATTATCTATACATCTTCCTAACCAGGGGATAAAACTGTTACTCCAGTACAAGATAAAACCAGCCTAATATTTAAAGAATTCTCACTCTGCATTCAAATCCTGCTTGATTCGCAGTCATCTGCAGATATAAGTTACAACACATGTGCCTGATTTATGTGTTGCAAATGCTATCATCTGTACCTGAAAGTAATACCACTTTCAGCTTCGAAGGCTTCCTGAAAAGCAGATCTATTATACTTACACGTCCCATATCTGACCCCAGACAAAACAAAAACTATGGTGAAACCTCCAGACAGATCAAAATACTTACCCCGTCAGCATCAAAAGCAGCTCCAAATCCATACTCGCCGCCTCTCATAGCCTCCAGCAAGGCAGTTGCATATGTTAAATTGGGATCAGGAGGCTGTCCACCAAAATCCTCAAGAGGAATACAGTTTATGGCAGAATTTGCGGGAGCTCCCAATTCATCACACAGGATTCTTCTCACATAAGGTCCCATAACTGCGAAAACAGAAATCTGCCATGCAATCACAAAAGCATATGCTTGACGTTCAAATTTTTCACAGCACCATGGAAACTTGATACCAAACATACTTTCAGCAATTCTTTGTATCTGTCCTAGCAACAAAAAACAAACTATTATTTCACAGAGTATGTGACTGTCCCACCAGTAAATAACTAATTGGCAATTCAGCATTAAAAACACCGTTCCCTACTAGTGGAAGTGAAAAAGTAATCACTGAATGGTGAAAGGTGCAAGTTTTATTTACCCATTATTAAGTAAAGAAACTATCGCACACATAGAGGGGTTTTTTTCTCACTAGAATAAAAATAAGATGCTATTCTATGCGAACTGGAATGCAAACGACAGTTTAACACGTAATAGCAAGGAAAGTAAACAGTAGGGGAATACAAATGGGAAATACACTTACCTCAACAGTCCAGTTCATGTTAAAATTACAACAGGTTTGTCCACCAAAGAATTTTACCACGTTTTAGTTACAACAATGTAGATAATAAATAAAAACTTTCTCAAAACTAACTCCGGAATAACTTCTTTATTTTGTTAAAGAAATGGCCAACAAAGACCCCAGCTCATGCTATTACGTATCTTAATATACGCGCTCAGTGGCTAAACGGACATGACAGCTGATGGAGCGCTCTGCATCCCTGAGGCAGGTGTGAACAGGTCACGCAGAGGTCAAAAATTCGTGAGTGATTGCTCACTCTCTCGCACTTTTTCTCCTACCTTACTCCCAAATCTTGCTAACCGGAGCAACTGTAACCAGAGGTAAAATTACGTGAGAAACTTGTGTTTCAAGAAAATTTAGATGCTAATTCTGTAAAATACACAGTACACAATGATTCAGGTTGTTATCAAGAGTAGACTCCTGACAAATTACTCTTTTCTATGTCAATGTTAATCTATCAATGCCTACCACATTAATGTTCATTATACTGTGGGTGGTGACTCACTTTTGGCTAATGCATCTCATGCAGAAAGTCTTCTGATCTGATGCCACCAAGACAAGGACAAACCCCAACTATCTTTGGTAGATTGCTCCAGTGGTTACTTACTGTTACTCATAAACATGTGAGCTACATTTCAGTTTGAATTTGTCTGGCCTCAACTTCTCACTATTAATTCTTTTTGATATTTTTGGGAATAGAAGACTGAGAAATAATTATTCTGCAGGAAAAAAACCCACTTTGTTGTATAAGCAAATATTCTTGTATGCACTTGCTGTATGTGTACTATGTATTATAGTATGGTTATTTCTCCACCAAGGTACAAAGTTATAAAGCCAATCCTCTATCGCCTTGTAAATAAAGTAAACAAGCTCCGCCCTTTAAAATGTATGTGATGCATCAGCTTTTCTAACCCTGGGCCAGGCTACACATCTTTTTGACAATGTGTAAAATTTTTCAACACTCAGTTATGTGTCTGGCCATTAGAGCTCTACAAACTACCTGAGTGACATTCTCTCCAGCACTGTACATGACAGGAGGCAGTGCCTTCCTCGTTGCTCCCTCTGCATTGTCCAAGGACACCATCTGCCCTTTCGCCAGTCTGGCAAAAATGGGTGTTCACACTGACGGGATGCCCACTATAATCTTTTGAACTGTGACTACCACATTGTACTAGATAAAATGCTTTACAAAAGCTTTGTAAGTGTATCCAGCTCCCTTTATCCGTCTGTTTTTGTAATCTCTTTAAAGAAAGAAACCTGGTTGGTTTGATGGAATTTGTTTTCCGTAAGATAATATTGAACAGCATTACTTACGCTCCTATCCTTCAAGTCATTAGCTGTAGAAATCCTTATTTACTTTTTCATGATGTAGCCTAAGGTAGATCTCATACCGATCTGTTTCCCCAAGTGACACAGCTTCTCATTTTTTTAACATGGGCACAAAATTGGTCCCCTTGCTGTCTTCTGTGACACTTTCTTTCACCTTACCCCAGTACACTGAAAATTTTTAACAGTTAACATTAGTCAGACAGAGGTCTCAGCCAACTCTACAAGGACCCTTGGGTGCAATTTATTCAGACTTAACTAATTTTATACCATTTAGAATTTACTCTTATAGAGGCTGCCTTGTAACCTCCTTGGTTACTGGACATTGCAACATACTTTATCACCCCCTCCATAGCAAGATTACCTCATACTCCTTGCTTTCAAATGCAGAAAGAGAACATTTATTGGACACATATGTCTTCACTTCTTTATCAAGAAAGACAAACCTCTTCGCCTAATAACAGACCTAACTCGTTGTTAAGATTGCCTTTGCTATTACTATAATGTTCAAATTCTTTCTTATTACCTTTAACCCCACTAAAAAGTCTATCTTTTATATGCTGTACCTTTACCGGGAAGCTACTTCAGTGTATCATCTTTACTGGGAAGCTACTGCAGTGTACCTCCAATTTTGTCCTGACAGCAACATAAATTCATACCTCCATTCATGGCATCAATCCTTATTTTAATCTGGTTGGGTCCGGTCAGTAAATTTCTGATCGCATTGAAGTCAAAGATACTTCGAAGGAGATTGAGGTAGATATCCACAGAATCCACAATTTCCACTAGAAAAATTAGGTAGAAAAGAACCACTACAGTTCAGACATGGGAAAATACCTCTTTCAGCACACTTCTACCAGCCATGCACCTCAACCAAAATCAGAGCATGCAACCTCTACATAATATGGATTTGCTCTGAAGCCCGTACAGGCAAAGTCAAAGACTTCCACTGATTTCAGTGTGGCTACCACCAAGCTTTAAGCCTTGCAAAGATCAACAGTTTTTGCCTGCTAAAGGACTGCAGAGATAATGTAAGCTGACAGTTCCTGTTTCACTGAAAACATTCATGAGAGTACATTATATCAAAGTAAACTCTTTATTTATCATTCAATAAATCACTGAACAACTTTTCAAGCTAAAATGATTTATTCTCAGAGGACTGAAGATGTCCATGCCGAGTTGAAGCCACACATCCTATTCTTCTATCTGACAGCAGGATCTATCTGCATCATTCCACCAGGAGAGACATACAGCCTATTCTTCTCCCTTTTAGCACCTGGAATATCTGTCTCCAGTTTGCTATCAATCTACCACTACACTTCTGCATTTTATATCTCTCTGATTTAGGAAACTTAGGTGCAGATACAACATCTGTTTTGGGATAAGGTCTTGCCAATTTGAATTCTAAATTCATAAAAGCAGAGTGCTACATTTTTCCCAGTCCTTTTGCTTTGGGTGTAAAACATTAAACTAAAATGAATTAATGAAAGTAAGTTTCTCATAATGAAAGCAGTTACCAAATAACTGTCAAAAGCCATGCTTCTCAGTCATCTTGGAACATATATATTACTTTTCCTGATTAAATTAAAGAGCATATGTTATACAAATGTCTTTTTATCTGGTTAAATAGGTATCTTGAAATATTTTAGTAACAAGTTAAATTATTACTTAGAATATCAGCCAGTTTTCCTCAGAAACACTGACTTCACCCTAATGCTCTTCTTTAGGATAACATGAAAAAACATGAAGCAGGCATTTTTTGACCCTGAGAAAAATATGTAGAATAGATTGCAACAATACACTTGAATGGAGAAACAAAAAAATGTTTCTCAAGGCTGAAAAACAACCCGTAAAACCTATTTGAAAACAAATTAATTCTATGGTATACGCTGAAATTCTCAAGGATTCACTAAAATTACTGCATATCTTCTATGCCCTGCTCCTAACGATGCTTAAGTAGGCTCTAAGCTTTACACATATGAACAAATGCCTCAACTTCATGTTAAGATAAAGTGCATGTAGGATTAAAGTCTAAAAATTATTTTAGCTCCTGCCAAACCCAACTGGTTTCCTATCAGTTGCTCCAACACCTCTGTAGCCTTGATTCATATGAGTTAGTTCATACAACTGAAAAAGTAGAAGTTTTAAATATATCAGATGGCATCTTAAAATACCTTTTAAATTATTTTCATTCTTTCTGCACTTTCATTCTGCATTCAGGCCTGTGTAAACTTTACTTTTTCAAGCACTTGTAAGCCAATTACATTGCTTCAGTAGGGATCCCTGGGAGCTCTACTGTCCCAGGATGATGTATTCTGGGAAGAGATGATTGGGAAATTATTTTTCCTTAGAAAAATATTCAGACAAATAGCAATTATTTTAAATCTATTTTTATGCTACCATTGCAGGGGTGTCTCATTTGCATTTAGAAAAATACAATCTGGAGAGATTAAGAAGCTGAAAAAGCAAAATTTAAAACTATGGCAATCATATGATTCCAGAGTGGTGCCGGAGCTGAATTTTCTTTGCTTTTTGCAAAAAAAGCTGAACATGTTCTTTGCAATCAAAAAAAAAAAAAAAAAAAAAACAACTCACAACTGAAGATTTTTTTAAATCAAAAACTTTATCAAAATGTACTTTGTCTCCAAATATAACTTTTTGGTGGAAAATAAACTGGCTTTAATTCTAGGACATCATGAGTGAGGAAGAGTTCCTGAGGCCACACAGTGTTTTACAGTACTTGAAATATTGTCTGGACCCCTTCCTTTGTTTTTGACTCCTTCAGGACAAAATGGCTGTGTTAGCTCATTCTAAATCAAGTGTAGGCATAAAAGTACTCAAATGCTTAAAATTAAACATGTGCTTAAGCACCCCCTTTACATTTGGAGTCACTGGATGTATAGGGCCTTACACATCCCCCAACTTTTCAGAAAGCGTGAGAAAAGAATGAACAAACTGAGACTCCCATGAACTCTTTTGCCAATTATACTTCCAGGAGCAAACACCTCTAGTCCAAAAATGTTTGTGTTTGGTGTTTAACTGCTAGCAAGCCTAAGCACATATATTTGACAACGGTATTTGGCTAAATGATGAGGCCTGATGCACTTAAAGTCCGTAACTCAGCATCCTTATGTGCAAAACAAATGCAACACTTACCTACACTGCCTGATACTTTGAGAACTTGAAGTTAAGGCATTTTGAAGAATCAAAGTGTTTTTTTAAATAATTACCCATTATCATTCTGCAGCAATTCTAATGTTTAGAATCAATGGATGTAGCATGCATAAAAGCACACATTGATACCTCGGAAAGGTTTGAATTTGTTCTCCAGATCAAATTCTTGTCTTCCTAGGCGTGATAAATCAACTCGGAGATCGGGACAAATGGCATATTCCTCCAAGGTTTTGCTGATTTGATAGATTTTATCTGAAACTATATCTGGAGCAGGTCCTATAAGAAAAAATAATGTGGTGGGTCTTTCTTTTAAATGAAGGTTCCCTACTTAAAAAGTGAGTGCTATAGCAAACATTTTTCTAAATATATTGGAGTTATTAAGGAACAAACCCAAACAAAGAACTATCTTTTTTGTAAAGATCTTTTCTTCCAGTGTAACACAGGTTTAAAACGTTTTTTGAAAAAATATAACATGGCAATACAGTGCGTTAATCACAACATTTTGGTTCACACAGAGTATTTTAACCCATCATTATCCTGGGCAGGGGGGATGAGGGAATCAAAAAACCCACACTTCTCTTTCTTTCAGTTCATTGCTCAAAGACTTCAATTTTTTACTCTACACAGAATCTCAACATATATGTTAAAGGAAAGTCTGTTCTTCAGCAGCAGCTTCTTGTGTTTCAAAGGGCTTTCTGCAAATGAACACTTGTGAAGCTGAGATAGCTCTGTGTCTCACATTATTTCATTAGATATACTTATTTTAAAAAGTCTTACCAGTTTGACAGTAAGTCAAACTTAGGTCATTGCAGTTTTTCTCCAATGGCTTCATGAAATGTATCTTTGTTAGAATTCAAAATACCTGAATTGCTTAACAAGCAATTATGACCTGGAACACTTATGTCATTCGGAAATAGAAATCACATCTTACTTGTGTGTTACTTTTATTGCCAAATCCTGAAGATCGGCTCTATTTTAAAAGATTTACTGTCAATCAAATAAAAGCTGCAGACTTGACGCAAAAAATTACCAGATGAGCTATGCCATATATAGACTGCAAGAGTTGAGCCTGAGCTACAACAAAAGCCCTTTCTGGCTTATCTGACTCTTCACTGCTTATATTAAACCCACACTTCCGCCCTGAAAAATTATTTCCTTTATTCTCTTTTACGTGCTCTCTCTCCTAATCCAAAGCCTCTGTCTTTTCAATGCTAACTTCCCCCTCCTCTAGCAATGCTGATATATTCAGTGCAGCTTTGCCACATAAATTAGTGTTCCATCTCAGACACAGTGCACCAGATGGTCCAAGGCAATACAAAAAGTAACAGTCACTTAACTCTTCATTTGGCTTAGAAAATTACTTCTTACTCATCTAACTCAAACCCACCCAAGGAGTGAGGACAGGTTTCATTAGCTCCAGATCATCCTTGAAAGATGGATGTACTGTCTACTGATACTTCCAGCTAAGGAGATCCCCCAGTGTTGCTCTGGGTTCTCTCCTACCGCTATGGAAACAAACTGTTTCTGCTTGACCTGGATCTGCAAAATGGACTTAGTAAGAATGCAGAGCAACAACAGCCTTCCCTCGGAGCTTGTTGTGGTGCCTAACCATTCTCCCAGTTCAAAAGCCTTGCCTAATACTGAACCCACGTTTTCTCAGCGGCAGCTTAAACCAACTACTTTTCATTACGTCCCAGTTGATTATCATAAATAACTGAACCTTGTGACCGGTGCTTCAGGAGTATTTCATACTTGAAGCTTAATAGCCTGCTGGAATTTTCTTTAAAAAGGCAAAGTACACTAAGAAGAATGCCCCACCATTACCCATTTATCAAACAGATTTTAGGTGTACGTGGTGCTTTATAGAGTGCTAACGCATCTAATGGTTTGGCTCTGGTATGTTTGTGCTGTGACGCTGGCTTTCTCACTGTCTGACCTTACACAGTACCTTTAATCTCTCTGGGGTTCAAGCCTGTTCTGTTTATAAAACCACACTGGTTTACCCATGCACATTTTTCAATTAAACAAGGGAGAAGCATCCCGTTCTAAAGTTCTCCCACCGTCAAAATGGGGAAGGAAACATCATTTTAAAAGCACTTTCAGTTTTTTCAGGTGGAAAGCACTCTACATGTGTGTGGTATACAAGGTGTCAACAATTGTCACCACCATGTTTTATGGGTGTACACAGATCTGTAACATAAAACATACATAATGTATAACACACCGACATGTGTTAGCTTGCCAATTTTGAAAAACAAGACATTAGCTACATACACAAATTCCATTATTCAACAGTGGAACTGCAATAGTTAAAATGGTACGGCACTCTCCCTGGATAAGAGCAGTTATTTCCTGGGTAAACATGAGAAGGGCTTTCTTCCATACAAGACAATGAGTTATACTGCTTACAGCACTTCTGAAATTACATGCTTTAAAGTAAATGCCAAGACAAGCAACACAGAAATATGAGCAAAACACAGCTCCCTCACAGGCATCTTTATAAAAGGATCAGAACTGTTACAATGATCTGGCAGACTATCTGCTATAAAAATGGGATGGCAAACCTCTTGCTTATAGAAACCTTTCAGCTACCACAAGGACTTCAGTGATCATTTAATGCTTATTGTACAGACCCATGTAAACAAATACACTCCTATTAATTAAAAAAAAAAAAGAGATGCATATGTTCTTCATAGTTTTAACAGAATAAACGAAAAACACACAGTTAAAGTCTGCTAGTTATCCTTGCCAGCACATTTTCATCATACCAAGATGCAAAGTTGTAATGTGTCATTTAAAAAAACCTACCTCCATTGGCAACCTCAAACTTGACTCCAAACTCTCCACCAGGTCCCCCAGGACTGTGGCTAGCTGTTAGAATAATTCCACCAGCTGCTTTGATCTTTCGGATGATACACGAAACAGCAGGTGTGGATAAGATACCATTCTGTCCAATAACCAATCTGCCGATCTAGGTGGAAAAGGAAGTCAAAATGCTCTGAATGGTACTAAACTTTTGAAAATTAATAAATAAACACACACATATAGGTATACATGCACAGGATAGAAACTGTAAAGCCCTAGTATGGAACCTATTCTTTTGCAGAGTGATTCCTTCACTACTCCAGATGAAGAGGGTGTGTTTCCCAGGGCACAGCTGAGCAGGGGACGTTCCCACCATTATTAAAGTAAAAAAAAAGCTTTCAGGTGGTGTTATAAAACGCTGACTACATGTGGTTGGTATTAAGCGCAGTTCCACTGCAAGGTTCCAATTTCAAAACCTTGCCTTCATCCCCTACACAGATACTACAGTTTCAGCTGAACATAAATAATCTAGGAGCCAACCAGAAATGTGTTTTACAAAGCAATATGAAAGAGTTCCAGTTCCTGGGAAACAGGCAGATACAAAAAAAGGGAGGTTAGTGAGAGAACTGCGGCAGCTGCACATGGAGCTTAAAAGGATATTGCCAAAGGTTAGGGTTTTTTTAATATCCTCAAAAAAAAGAAAACAACAAACAAACAAACAAAACCTCATCGCTATTGAGTCGTGGTTTGGGAAGGGGGCACAGGGGAGGAAGGGAAAGGCAGAATGCTGAATGCTTCCCACTCGGCATCTAAAAACTGACTGGGAGGTCAACCTCAGATTTCCTTCTCTACTTTGCGGGAGGTTTGATAGCTCTACTGCCTGTGTGGCAACGCAACAGCACGGGAGGTGTCACTACCTTCCTATGAAGAGCTGTTCCTTCATATACAGATGACCTTCTTCTGGGTCCGGCGCTTGTGTGAGGCCCTTAACAGTGATTTACAAGTGGCGTCCCAAATAATTTCAGAAAAGCAAAAAGGTAACTGCTGATTTATTTAGCCTGTTTTTGTGGACTATTTTAATTAAAAAATAAAGATTTCTACATTGAAATTATCAACTTCTAAAGTAAGCACAAGTTACTTCTTTGCTAACCCTCACAAAGCATGAACTATGGCGAGGCATTTCTCCTTCACTGAGAATTGCAAGATCTGCTTTCACATTTAAAAAAATGTGCAGAACAACGCATTCTACTACCTGAGATTTCTACCTCAAGATCTGATGATAGGATGATTGTTTGTCTACCTGGTTCTCTTTTCATAGTTTTTGCAGATAATTTTGAAGCATAACACACATAACTTCAATTATTTGTGGAAAAAACATACCAGCGAATACAGGTTTTCAAATGTTATGCTTGCACACTGTGACAGCATTTACTTGTGAGATTCTGAATCCCTTTCCTTAGGTGTCTCCTGCCTTCCCACTCTTGCTTCTCCTTGAAGGTAAAGCTAAGCAGTAATTTATAGCATGTGTATTTCTAAATCTCTCAATCATAATTTACAGACCTTAGGAGCAACGATTAAGGTTGTTACTAGCTCCAAGCCAAGTGAAGCAGCTGACTAAATGTTATTTGACTGATTACAGAACAAAATTGGTATCTCTCTTACTGATCAGACTTCTTCACATTTATGTAATGTTCTTCCCATTTTTAAAACCCTTTTAAATCTCCAAATACTACATTGATATTTTATTTATGTTTTGAAGACTAAACTACTTCAAAAATAGTTGCTATACAACCCTGCTTGTTGCTACAGAAATGCAAGTCTTACATTGTGGAACAAGAAAGACTTTTCTTTTTTTAAAGCAGAAGCGTTTCCAGTTGTTGTGGGCTGACAAGTGACAGACTTTTACCTCAGAAAATGCATAGGGTGAAACCCCATTCACCAGGAGAGGCACTGAAATCACTAGGAGCTATAGCACATACTTTGACACTAGAATCAAGCTCAAGAAAGAGAACTTTCCATTAGCCACATAACTTACTGTTTTATTTAAACCAGTGCCATGTAAATAATTTGAAAAGAAATAGAGCTTTTTTCAAATTGTTCTGAATTTGAGTGTGTCCTTTTATGGCTTCTTCTCAGTCCATGAAGCAGCTTTTGGACAACATGCCCTGTCTTGCAAGACTGTTGTATTTATGCTGTCATTTAATCACTATTGCCATTTGTACTGAAGCATTAGAAAAAACACAGAACATTGGGAAATAGACTTTAACAAACTCTTTTCCAGTCTATACAACAGTCTACCCATGTATTTCTATTACAGAAAGAAAACCATGATGAAAATAAATACTGAAAATGTTTGTTTTGAATATTGTCTCTCCCTTTTTTAAACTATGAAGCATGTAGAAAGCTAGAGCAATGACTCAACCTTCCAAATACAGCTGTCAGAAATGGGTGCCAGCTCTTAAAACAGTAAAGTGTATGGGTAAGCAAAAGGAATACGACAGGAATTACATTTTGCAAAGGGCTTGAAAACAACCACACTGAATCTATCTTGAGGTACTCAAGTATAAATGCATTTATACTTGCATACAGGCTTACAAGGAGCACATGTTCTCCGTACTTCTAAATCTAAACTAGCGAGGTTTAGATTTTTGCCTTCATACACACCAAAACTGTTTTTTTAAAGTAAGTAGAATACTTAGATTATTCAGAATGCACAAACTACCTGGCACTACCTCTGCACTGTTTCGGTTTTGGGGTTTTTTTTTGCTGTTCAGCAGATGTTACACAAAGCAGTCTTCCCATTTTTCTGGATGCCAAATATTAATACGAACAGGAGTAATTTGCTTTGCCTTCAGCATTTGTCAGAAGGCTATTACTTCTACAATACTTAGAAATATTATTTATTATACTAATTATACTATAGAAACACTGCAATATCTAGTATTCTAAGTTAAGGATGTTGAAAGTGAAATTACATGAGCGATGCACAGATATTTTATTTGCAGTCACTACTGCAAAGAGCTTCACCTTATGTGAAGGTCTTCAGTGCTTTTACAAAATTCCCTGAGCACAGCACAGACCTTAGAAGTGTACACATGCTACCCATCTTCCTCTGATCTCTTCATTTCAGTGGCAAGAATGCACAACCTCATCCTCCCTTGTCCCAGAAGCTGTTCATTTTGTCTTCGAACCAAATACTAAACTTCCATTTAGTTAATTTTATATAATGAACACCCAGACTTCTCGCAATCTGGGCTAAAACAGTAACCAAATAACGTCCATGTACTAACTCACAATTAAAGTTCCAGTAATATCCTTCTGAAAATCTTGGACAGTTTCATAGCATGGAAAGATTATCTTTGGAATTCAAAAACTTGCATGGCTACGAGATCACAGGCATGTAACGTCTCTTCTAACACGATGCCCCTACGCCACGTTCTATTTTGTCACTGTGCTTTTAGTAGCAACAGCAGAAACAAAAGACCATGATCCTCAGCAAGCTGTTACGGCTGAAACCCTGACAAGTTACTCACCCTAACAAGTACTTTACAAGAACATTTTTATGCAATATTACCACTTGCAGCTGTGCATTTTCAGATGATTCAGTTGATTATCATGGAGTCACTTAATGCTTTTTTAAATTATTTTTCCCAGTAATCTCTCACATGCCTCAGTCAATTAAACTTGAAAGAACATGAAGCAAGCACATTATACCCTGGACAGCATGGGGCTGTGCCTTCCTACCTTTTACTAGAGCATCCTAAAGATGACTGAGTGTAGTCTACTGACTCAGCACCGAAGCAAACATAGCCATCACACAGGTCCAGGGAGGGCAACATTTGCATGAAAGACCATGGAAAATAAAAACACCACAGTATTATAAAGAAGACAACTAGAAAACTCCCTGCCATCTCAACCTTCTACAGTATTACTAGCAATACCCCATCTAGAGGCCTCTCAAGGATGTTGCTATGACTTTCCACATTCAGAGTATGACGATCAGCTTCTGATCTGCCACTGAGACTCACACATAGCAGCTTCTCATTTAAACCCATCGTAAACTTTGCCTCAAAAACAAGACACCACATCCAGTTGACGGGTCTAATGGCATACTTGCATTTCATTTGTAGTGGAACTGTATTATAAACGACTGAGCCTTTTACCTCAGTTCTTCCAGACATTAAGGTACAAGGACACTACTACTGACACGACACAGGTGAAAAGAGACACTGAGCCTCAGGTACTCTCCTCCCACCCCACTTCGCAAAACTTGCAACCCAGAATGGTACAGGACCTCTGTCTGGCTTTCCTCACACTCACGCACCCTCCTATGACATGCAGTCCCTTGCCCAGAAGTGTTTGCTACAGCCCCAGCTGCGTGACCCATCAAAGGGTGACCCCGGTTAGCCGCCTTCGGCTCTGAACAGGAAGATTCCGTGGCGCGTGGGCCGACCGCAGTGCCACGGCATCGACCAGCCTGTAGCTGTTGCCACCAGGGGAAGCCTGCGCGGGCTACAGCTGCGGAGCGGGTACCTGCAACCTCACGCTGTAGCGCATGAGGCAGAGGGACTGAAGATGAGAAGAAGGCAGGGCAGGCGCTGGCAGCTGACCGGGCAGGGGCCTCATCTCATTCCTCGCACTGGGGCTATGCCAACTGTGCTAGGCTGTTAGCGCAGGGGGAATGCGGGGTGAGTCACCAAATTAGAGCAAGGGGAGCCTAGCAACTCTAAAGGGCAGTACATTTACAGTTGATAATAGAAAATCCTTTTTATTTTTGTACTCAGCAGGCACAATTAACCATAACACTCGGTATGTGTCTTCCAGGAAGGAGATTCAAGTCCAGTTTATCAGTGCTACGTGGCTATCCCTCTCCTGGCACTCTGGGGTGGCTAAAGGTTTTGAATGCAACTTCAAGGCTTCCACACATTTCATCCGATCCAGCTCACTTCTTTCTGTGTGATACTGGCTACATGCCTTCTAACGACATTAACCTCATCCAAAGGGAGAGATCTTTGCCCTCAGGAGTACTCCCTTCCTCTCCCCCTACTTACATAGCACAGCACTAAACAATGCCTTCAGGGAGGTTTAGGTATTTTCCCAGCAGATGTATTTTAACAGACAAAGAATAAAACATACAAACAGTATTCATTAAGTACATGTGAGTCATGTATTTACAGTGTCCTTGAGAGAAACAGGGGTGAGGGTAAGCAGGGTGAGAATGGTAGAGAGGCAAAGGAGCATTAGCACATGGAAATGGGAAAACTTATCAGTATCAGTAGCACCCCACCAGCTGGCCTGCTGCATTTGTGAGGACTGGGTCATTAGTAAGAGTACCATGCTTGAATTCAGATATTTGTGGGAACAGTAAGCAAAAAAGCTTGGGCTTTGGCTTCAGAAAACACTAGGGAGAAACTGCGTTTCCAAGAAACTGGCAGTAACTTAAGAAAGCACTACTACAGCAAGCTGCCAGAAGCATGTCAAACTGAAAATCTCCTGAGGTCCAAAAGACCTGATCTTCTGGGGATACAAAGCAAAATGGGGAACATGACAGAAGAGGCAGGAAGCAGGCAAGCTGGCCGGAAAAATTAGTTAGGAAGGAGCCTTGAATACAGCATAACCTGTCTGACGAGCCCCTGGTCTTCTAAACCCTAAACTTTTTTTCTTCCTCAGCACCTCAGTCCTTGTGGTCACCTTGTGTCTGTAACCCACTCCAGCTCCTGCTAGTGTGCAAGGGCAGGCAACGACCTCTGCCTCGGCAGGGCAGCTCTTGCTGCAGGGCTCTTGCTTTAGCTGTTGCTGCGTTTTATTCCACCAGGTCAACAGGTACAATTCCAGCAGTGAGGCTTTCTCCACCCCGCTACATGGGGGAAGGGGCTAAGGAGCAGCACTCCTCCGGGCCCTGTCCCACCTTCCTCTCAATGCCCCACACACCAGCCCGCTCCCGCTGCTCTGCGCTCGCTCCCTGCAAGCTCGCTCCCCACCACCGCTGACGAAACATCGCCACGGAACGCTCCCCTCGCCAGTGTCCCCAAGTTCGACAGTGTCCCTCCCGACAGCCCTCCTCACACCCTGCGCCACATAAGCTCCTGCCTGAACGGCAAGGTTGCACAAGCTAGCCAGTCTGTAACACAGCCAGTCTCTCTGAAATCTCAGGTAACAGGCAGCGCCTGCTTGATACTATCAGTGTGGTGAGAACGTGCTTTAGAAATAAATTTAAAATTAATTATTATAAATAATTCTCATTATTTATACCTGGCTGGATAATCCATATAGTTTGTATGTGACAATTAATTCATCAGGGAAAATTCAGACATGTACAGAAATTCATTTCAAAGTTGAAAGATCTCCTGGGTATAAAAGAGGACTGCATTTAAAGAGTGGAGGTTTTGAAAAAAATTAAGCAAAAGTAAATTCACTAAAAAAAAAAAAATTATACGATTTCTTTTGCCAGATCTGGAGAACCAATTTAGCCATCATAACGAGAGACAGCAGCTTGAACTCTGCTTCGAAGTAGAAACTTCAAGCCTCTATCAGCTGGTATTTCCAGCTTTCTGTACATGCACACCGACACATGAATGTGCATGTACCTCTGAGAAG